>NW_010323888.1:0-10004 GCF_000700745.2 Antrostomus carolinensis | reverse complement strand
AGAGAAAAACTTAATGAAATATAATAAGGGCAAGTGTAGGGTGTTGCATCTGGGCAGGAACAACCCCAGGTTCCAATATAAGTTGGGAAATGATCTATTAGAGAGCAGTGTAGAGGAAAGGGATCTGGGAGTCCTGGTGGACAGCAGGATGACCATGAGCCAGCACTGTGCCCTCGTGGCCAGGAAGGCCAATGGCATCCTGGGGTGCACTAGAAGAGGTGTGGTTAGTAGGTCAAGAGAGGTTCTCCTCCCCCTCTACCCTGCCCTGGTGAGGCCACATCTGGAATATTGTGTCCAGTTCTGGGCCCCACAGTTCAACAAGGACAAGGAACTACTTGAGAGAGTCCAGCACAGGGTCACCAAGATGATTAAGGGAGTGGAGCATCTCCCTTCTGAGGAAAGGCTGAGGGAGCTGGGTCTCTTTAGCTTGGAGGAGACTGAGGGGTGACCTAATTAATGTTTACCACTATGTTAAGGGCGAATGTCATGAGGATGGAGCCAGGCTCTTCTCAGTGATGCCCAATGATAGGACAAGGGGCAACGGTTGTAAGCTGGAACACAGGAGGTTCCACTTAAACTTGAGAAGAAAGTTCTTTACAATGAGGGCAACAGATCAGTGAAACAGGCTGCCCAGGGAGGTTGTGGAATCTCCTCTGGAGATATTCAAGACCCACCTGGACACCTTCCTGTGTGATCTCATTTAGGTGTTCCTGCTCCAGCAGGGGGATTGGACTAGATGATCTTTCGAGGTCCCTTCCAATCCCTGACATTCTGTGATTCTGTGATAATTAACATTCATCTTTGCAACAATAACATCCTTGGGAAAAAAGAGGCAAATTCTACTTCCTTGGAAATAAGGAGTCTTAGAAATTTAGAGTGAGATGAATGAGGCAAGTCATACATCTCAGATGCTTCTGTTTTTCTACTTGCCTCAGGCAGAAGAGAGTTCACCAGTTTACACTCTCTCCATGTGTTTGAGGTTATATCTCTTGAAACCATAGAGGATAGAAATATAATTAAAAACAAAAACAAAAAACAAAAAACAAACAAACACACAAACAAACAAACAAAAAAAAACAACCCAGAAAAACAACTTAGAATCATGGAAAACAATTTTTTAGGGAATGTTGAATTTCAGAGTCATGGGACACACACAGTTCTCTTTTCACCAAACTACACAGGCATGTATCTAGGGAACTTAATCCTAGAAATTGCTTTCTAATTCTAGGTAGTGTAGGAACATGACAAAAAACCACTGAGTTATACTCAGTGCCCAATTTTCATCACCTTTTTTTTTGTTGTTGTAAATCTATTTCAGCCTCTTTAAACTCTTCTATTTCACTTAATAATTGATATTTCTTTGATGTAAATGTTTATCTTTTTTTAAGACCATAAAATAGGAAAAGGAATAATCAAATTATGTAAAGAAAATATTACTTAAAAATTGAAAATACCAGGCAAAAAGCATTTTGCTTTTAAGGACTAAAGTACAGACACTGTCATATAATATTCTGTGACTCAAAGGTAATATGCAATGCGGGTGATGCAGAGGTTGTTATGGTTTCAGGGGCTTCTATGACTTTTACTGAATGTAAAATTCTACAAACAAATATGTTAGACCTGATCCTGGAGCTATAACTCACAGAATGAGATAGTCTCCTTATATAGTGGAAATGTGTGTATATGTGTATACCTTTATATCAAAACCAAAAACATTTATCCGTCCTATACAAAAAAAAAATAATCTTGCTACCTGTATGCTTTCAAGAAGTCATAATAATTGTACTAACTTTTTTTTTTTTTTTTTCACCTAGTACCCAGTGCCCACCCATAATTGTCTTGTACAGTGGCCATGGGGTTTGGGAAGTTATGTAACCGTTCTTATAATAAATGTTTTTGCTAAACAATATAAAAATATTTAAAATTCTGTTTTAAAGGAACATTTTCAAAGTTAGAGACAGCCTGCATGCTATTGGTATTCAGTGGGAGTTGGGTGTCTGCTCTTCATGCTTTTGAAAGTCTCTCTTTTTTTTTTTTCCTGGGTGTTCTAAGTAAATCTAAGTCCATTGAAAGTTTTTCATTTGGTTCGCTGTTTTTTCTATCCGATCATAAAGGCTTGAATTAATTCCTACTGGTCATAACATCAAAATCTGTTGACTTCTGGCTTCAAGGCAAGTCCCCTAAGTGTGTTCCTTCTCATAACATGCACCATTTCGTTTAATACATTAATTTTCCACAAAATGCTTACAATTCATATTTCTATAGTTTACCTGTAAATAAACTATGTCTTTCCTATGAATTCATCATCGCTATTACCACAGAGTTCTAGATTATCTTACTGTATCCCTTATGTTTAATTTAGAATTATGGTAGTTTTTCTTCCAGTTTACTAGGTAAATTGTTATAGTGTACAAAATACTCTTCATCATTCACCATCCCTCCCTATATGATGCTTGTCATACACTCATAGAATATTTATTTTAATAACTTTCTTTCTCCTAAATGTCTAGTATTACACCTTGCAGGTAAAGTAAGAAGCAAAATCTAAAACAAAATGAAGAAAACATAAAACAAAAATCCATATTTAACACAATAAAGTATTTGACTTTCCCACAAAACATGCCCCTTTCACTCCTCACTATTGCCTGTATATTCTTGAAATAATAAAATCACCGACTGTGTTTGAAATAATTACTATTCTTGACCCTTTCCTCTCCTTGACTTACCATTCTGTATCAAATTGCTTGATTACCTTATCATTCAGGGAAGAAAATACTCAATTCCAGATGAATAAAACTGTTTGGTTTTTTTTCATTAAATGGCATTACAAGACTTTGATAGTCATAGTAATTGGATTGCACAAGAAGCTGAATGAAAATTACACCAAAAATATAATTCAGAATTTTTTTTTTCAACTTGTTTTTTGTAAGTATGTGTTTTTCCTTCATAAGAGGTTACAGTAGCAACATTTTTTTTCTTGCTACTAGCTTTATCTTTATGAACTGAAATAATATTTTTGAGGGCACTCAGTAGTTTCCAAAAATAATATTTATTATAATCTAAAAATATTTTAGCAAATAACATAAAAATTAAGCAATAGTTAAAAAGAAATTATAATTCAAAACTAAAGAGAGAATGTGTAATCGAAGCATTAATATTACAGACCTCTCATATCTGACTTGCATGTAATACTATTTTTATATAATTGTTATCTATTGTATGTTGTAAAAATTAATATTAAAATATTATCAAATATCATTGCTAAAACAGCTTAAGTCCCATAAATTTCAAAAGCGAGCAGATCTTGTTTCCACTCTATTTTCCATTCTTTTTTGAATTGAGATGTTGGGAAAAGGTATTACAAGAACTCCTTTGGTTTGTTTATATTGTTAACATTTTGAGAACTAAACAATAGCAATAGTCTGTAGAATTTAGACATGTCAGAAGTGTGCTCTCTGCCCAGGCCTGACCTGAGAAGTGGAAGGTGTCAGTCATCTCAAATTTGTGATGTAAATTTTTGTCTTCAGCCCTATGAAATATTGGGTTTGTGCTTCCTCACATCATTGGGTTTACATTTTAAATTGCAGAATTATAGAAAACTTAAGGTTAGAAGGGTCCTCATGAAGTCATCTAGTCCAGTTATTCCCTCCAAACACAGCACAGGTGACCAGCTTCCTCTGTGGTTCACTGTTGAAGTATAGATAGCAGTTTAAAAGAAGTTTTTATTACCCCATATGATTGTTGTGAAATCAAGTATTTCTTCCAGTTTTGGGGCTCCTCAGTACAAGAAAGACCATGGCAAAGTGGAGCAAGCAAGTGGAGAGCTATCATATTTTGAAATGTCTGGAGTATACAGTATGACAAGAGGTTGAGTGAGCAGGTTTTGTTCAGTTCAGAGAACAGATGGCTAAGGGATCGACTTCACATTGTCTTCCACTATTGACTGTGTGTTTATAGAGAAAACCTAACCAGGACCTCAATGGCACACAATAAAAGGACAAGAAGAATGAATGCAAGTAACATCAATGAAAATTTCCTCTTGCTGTTAAGAAAACAACAAGAGCAACGAAAACAGAGGGCGGTCAGACACTGGGACTGAGATTCTGAAGTCTCTTTGCTTGGAGATTTTCAGAACTCTGCTGGACAAGTGTCTGGAGAAACTTGATTTAAAGTATAAGTTTTGCCTGATTTGATCAGGTAGCTTATGGTCCCTTCCAACCTAAATTGTTCTATGGTTTCACAATTTAATAAGTGGGACAAATGTTGAGGGAGGTACTGTAGCCATATCAAAATCTTTACTGACTCTGGGAGATAGAAGGCACAAACCATACATCCTACTGGGCTGATGACAGTAGTGGGATTCAGGACCAATTTACAGATAGGAGATAGCAACCACCCACTGGCTG
Organism: Antrostomus carolinensis; assembly: GCF_000700745.2. Taxonomy (NCBI): domain Eukaryota; kingdom Metazoa; phylum Chordata; class Aves; order Caprimulgiformes; family Caprimulgidae; genus Antrostomus; species Antrostomus carolinensis. The sequence goes on along the minus strand of NW_010323888.1, from coordinate 5,598 downwards.
TCTCAGTGCTTCTCTGTAGCAATTCCCTGGGATGACTGTGATCAGTTTTATGGCAACCTTTCATAGCTTGCCCTGAACAAAATGAACCAGATAATTTCCACATTTCCATTCATATAGACAAAAGTTGGTGAAACAAAAGGAAGTTTAATTAAGGGGTGAAACTTTTTTGGTATTATATTGTTGTTGCAAAACCCTAAATTTAGGTGAGTCAGTATACTGTCCATACTGTTAAATAATTTGCCATTTTAATTCCAGATCCTGTTCCTTTGATTAAACATAAATGTTAACTTGCTCTTGTATACTGTTCTGGAATCAAACTGCTAGTTTTCTTCAAAACAAAAACAGATGTAATTCTAAGGATAATTCTATTGTAAGCTTCTGAAAATGTTTATTTCTGTCACTGACTATAGAAAAGTTCCTGGGGTTTTAGCCCAGATGTTGATGTTACTGTTTACAGAGATCAGTATCATACAAAATGACTGCTTCAAACATACTCCTTCTATATGATGGACTCTACCTAAGCAGTAATATGTCTCCAACAGTAGAAAAATTCATTGTATGACTGTGATACAAGAAAATATTTATCAATAATCTATCCATCTCTTTATGTTCTAGATAAGGTCTGTTTTTCTTTGTTTTCTCAATTACTTTGAGTATAGTCAGAAGATTTTAAGGAGTCTAAGTGACTAAGCAAACATAAATTGCAGTAAATTATTTGTAGAATGTGTGGGAAATTTTGACAAGTAATTATTTACCAGTACAGTGTTTCCTTTCCTTTTTTCCTTTTCTCTTTCTTTTTCTCTTGTCTTGCCTTGCCTTTCTTTCCTTTACATTTTTCTGTGAGGTCATTATTTACTAGTGAAAATGCTTCTTCTTCTTCTCATTTTTTAAGCAGAACAATACTTAAATCTGTAAGTACTTGTCTATGGAGCCATATGGGTTTCCATATGGCATTTCTTTTGATGACTGTGCCATATTCAATATCTTACCCTTGTGCATGTCTGTGTAATCAAGTGTTTTATCTTTAATTTCATGCACTGATGTGTAGAAGATAACTCTGAGTGTATTAGCACATTTCTGCTTTATCTGTTTATCATTAGATTGGAGGATAGCATGTTCACACATTCTTTAATTGGGTACTTAATTGGTCTAAGAGAAGATGTGGCAATATGAAATGTCTTCTGTCATTAATAGTATGAAAAACTTCTTGGTACTGACCATTTTATTGCTGTAAGTAATCAAGTTGAAACTGATCTTGAAGAATTTAAAGAACTAAATTGGCAAATAATGGAAAATATGTGAAAAAACAAAACAAAAACAAAACATTAAGGGGGACTTTTTATTTCTGATATTGTTTACTCAGGAATGTCAGAAAATGAGAAAATTATTTGTTTAGAGTGCTATAAGCAGTAGAGATAGGTCTTTTTTGATGAAATAAACAAGACTTCCAACAAGACTTCCAATCTTTTCCTCTGAATAGGCAACAGTTTCTTCAAGAGAAATTAGTATCAGTTTGATTCTGAAGAATGGAGCTATGTGTGTTGTAGAATAAGGCTTCCTTTCAGAGTTTAAATAGAAAAAAAAAAAGTATCTTTCCAGTTATAGAAATACATCAATATTTTGTAAATATATTTTAAAACATTGCTTAAAATTTAATTTATTATGAGCTACTAGGAAGCACAGAAGATAGTACTTTTCCCAAGGGAAAAAGAAGTGGTGAAAAAAAAAAGGGGGGGGAGGGGGGGGGAATGAGAAAAAGAGGAAGAAAGTGATACTAAAAAAAGTTTGGAAAAACTCAGTTTGGAAAAATTTGGAAAATCTCATACATGTGCACACTTCATAAAAGTGACCTTTTCATGCATGAAGATTGCTTACTGTGCGTGAGTGTATTTTTACTGAATACATATTTATGATGAGAGAAGGTTAGTGGTCTTTCAAAACTCCCATTTTGTTTTAATCTTTAATTAATTCAGTAGAATATATAACTTACCTTGTTTTGGGTGTGATTTTTTTTTATTTATTTTATTTTGGTGGTTTGTGGTTTGGGTTTTGTTTTGCTTTGGTTTGTTTTTTTTTTCCCCTTTGATTTTATAGGAACACACAGGAATGAAATATCAACAACATATTTTCTCAAATAGATAATTTGTGTAAATATTAGCCCTTTAATATCTAAAACTTCATCATTTCCTATCAAACACAATATTTCTCCTTGTCAAAATTTAACATCTACGTAGAAGATCTGCTGCAGTAAAATACATTAATGGTAACAGTAAATTTTAGACCTGCTATTGTGAAGCAATTTGTCCTAAATAAAAACAAAAACCATCCATACACATATGAACAACTTTATAGGCAGAACTGGAAAGCTTTACTCAAGGCTTTTGCTTTTTATGATGTCTTTTCTTTATCTGATTCTGGTCTCCACATAGTTTACCAAAACAGATTCACCAAGGTATTAGCACAAGTAGGTATTTGCTTACTGATGTATATAAAAGTTCACACATATTAAAAAATGCATACACAAAAAAACGGTACGTTCAATGACTGTACTGATGGAAGAATCTACACAATCTGTTACCTTTGTTCTGAAAAACTTGGTATTGGTATTGTCTAAACTGTAGTTATAAGAAGACCAAACCTAAAGAATAGTATAACCTTTTAAAATTCTCACTAATAAGTAAAAAGAGATATAGTTCTGATATAATTGTCCTTGAAAGAAAAAGAAGACGGGAAAAACAAAGCAAAACAAAAAAACCCAACAAAAGAACCCAAACAAAATCAAAACGTAGAACTATATTACTTCATCTATACTGTTAGTAAGCCCTTCATTTCGTGTTATGTTGTATTAAAATAATTAAATCAAGTTGCAAGAATATTCCAAGATATTAAAAATGTTGGTTACCTCAAAAGAAGAAAAAAATGCATACCTTGCAACATTTGGAATGGGAATTTGTATATATTGACTGGTGTAATAATTACCCTCTTTTTCCTTCATAGTGAATTCTATTTAGTATTTATGGGAAGAGAAAAATTATTAAAGATGTTTGTGTTGTGGAAATACTCAATATATAAGCTCCTGAAATTCTTTAAAGGACAACAAAATACACTGGAGCTCTCTTGGTTTCTTTTCACATTGACTCTAATACTTTTCAATTACTCAGCAAGAGTGTTTAATTATCCAGTTATATCTGGGTTTGTTTTTTTGTTGTTGTTGTTTTTTGGGGTTTTTGGTTGGTTGGTTGGTTGTTTTTTTTTTTAAAAGAAAAAAAAACCCCAAACCTGTATGGTATAGGAATAAGATACTGAAGGTTCCATCTGAATTTATATTTCCTTTTTTCTTTTTCTTTTCTTTTTCTTTTTCTTTTTCTTTTTCTTTTTCTTTTTCTTTTTCTTTTTCTTTTTCTTTTTCTTTTCCTTTCCTTTCCTTTCCTTTCCTTTCCTTTCCTTTCCTTTCCTTTCCTTTCCTTTCCTTTCCTTTCCTTTCCTTTCCTTTCCTTTCCTTTCCTTTCCTTTCCTTTCCTTTCCTTTCCTTTCCTTTCCTTTCCTTTCCTTTCCTTTCCTTTCCTTTCCTTTCCTTTCCTTTCCTTTCCTTTCCTTTCCTTTCCTTTCCTTTCCTTTCCTTTCCTTTCCTTTCCTTTCCTTTCCTTTCCTTTCCTTTCCTTTCCTTTCCTTTCCTTTCCTTTCCTTTCCTTTCCTTTCCTTTCCTTTCCTTTCCTTTCCTTTCCTTTCCTTTCCTTTCCTTTCCTTTCCTTTCCTTTCCTTTCCTTTCCTTTTTTTTTTCTTTTCCTTTCCTTTCTTTTTTTTTCTTTTCTTCTCTATTAAAAAAAATAGCCTACATCTATTTTTTGCTAGCAGGAAGGAGGGAAAATGGAAATGGTGTGTTAGTTTAACTTAGCTGGCAGCCAAAGAAGACACAGCCACTTGCAGTGCTCCACCCCCCACCTCCTTCCCCTGCCACGCAGGGAATCAGGGAGGGAATTGGAAGGCTAAAGGTAAGGAGACTTGTAGGTTGAGATAAGAACAATTTAATAATTACAGTAAAAACAAAATAAAAAACAATAACAACAAGAGTAATAATGATAACTACTACATATATATGAGTGATGCACAGTACAATTGCTCACAAGCACAGTGTCCTTATAGTTAACAACATTGTTCTCATACCAATCTTCACTGAAAACAAAACACAGTGCTTTTTAGCTACTAAGAAGAAAATTAAACCTATCTTAACAAAAACCAGGACAGGTGGGGAAAGTTAGAGAGAACAAGAGAGAAAGAGAGCAGGTGGCATTATATATTTAGAACCTTCTATTCAGTTTTTATCAGAAAAAGAATTGTCCTTACTGCAGTGCTTGCACCCTGAAATGTACTCCATCATTCCACTCTGAAACTCTGATAAGTCCAGATGTGTGATGGCCTTCAGCTCTAAATCAAGCTGTGCACTTCTAACATGACCTTCCTCTAGGCATCACAATGATATCTCTGTCTCAGACTTCCTATGCACAAATTGAATCAAGGTACTTTAGACACATCTTCTTTAGCAACTTTACATATTGTATGGAATAATGGACATCAAAGATTTTTCAATTTCTGATTTACCCATTTCCCAACTTGGATTGTAATGGTAATGATGTGTTTATTCTCAAGATCTGAGCAGTGAAAGGACTAAAATAAAATAGATTAATAAAGTGTTGTGCATTCCAGGCACGACAACTGAATAAATAGCATACGAACTTCAGAAAATTCTTTTGCTGCATTTATAATCTCATTCAAGTACAAAATAAAGTATGATAAAATAGCAGTAGCATCCTATTCTTTCCACAAACTTCTTGATTTTTTTATTATTTTTTTAACTTCATTGTCTTTTTTATTTTACTGCAGCATTTTAAAAATTCATAATCTGTATAGTTCTGAAGAAACTAATGAGAAAGAAAATTTACAATGTTTAGAGGCTAATGCTTCTTTAGTATCCAAGAACTTTAAAAATGAATATCAAAAGTTTTTAAAGCAATTAGTTAACACTCACATCTAGTCTCAAGAATTCAGTTAAAACCAAGAACCATAGAAACATAACTAGAGTTTTTAATCCATGTTTCCTTCAATGAGAGGTAATTTTGGCAAATGCACTAGACATTAATAACCCTCAATGCATGTACAAATTCCCAAAACTTCCAAGATGAAGGCATGGATAGAAAATAAAGTTTCTTGAGGTTACAATAATCCCTGACTAGATGCTTGTGTTGATCTCCTCTTGAGTCAGTGGGAAACACTCTGTGGGAAACAGTGTTCCCTGCCACTTCCATCTAGATCAACTTTCTCTGCTTCAATCTGATGTTTGAATTAATTTAAAGTTTTATGCCGGAAATGGTGATGTGAAGATTTACTCACAGGAACACTAGTATTTCAGTGGCTTTAGTCATTGAAATTTCAGACCATTTTGTCTCAAAATCCAGTAGCTGAGGAGACTTGAAATCACTTTATTAAACACCTGAACAAAGTCCAAATTTTAAGGTTTTTTACAGAAATCAAAATTAAACATGAGTATTTTTATTCCTTCCTAACTGATTTGAATCGCAAAGTACTGGGCAAGGGGGGCGG
>NW_010323887.1:19249-54019 GCF_000700745.2 Antrostomus carolinensis | reverse complement strand
TGACGGGAGGGCGCTCAGGGCCAGCCCCGGTGTGGTGAGGCCTCTGTGGGAGCTCATCTGCCTTGGCGCCCCGGTAACCTTCCGGTGAGGGTGGGTGTCAGGTGGGGTGAGGCAGCTGTTGGGATCTGCAAACGGGGACGAGTGGCTGGACCCTTCCCTCCCCCCGGGGGAAATCCGAGGCTGCAGTGCAGGCAGGTCCCACAGGCACTCCCCTGCCCTTACTGTGGGCCTCAGAAGCAGGTCAGACCTTCTTTTAACTCTAAACCACCTTCCAGTCCAAGAGTTCAAAATCTGTCTGCAGGACCTAGTTACTCATTAGTCATTTGACTGCTTTCTTTCGATTAAGTTAATTCTTTCTGTCCCTCTCCTGTGTTTTTTTGGTTAATTAGGCAGGAGGAGGTAGGAAAAAAAAAAAAAAAGAAAAAAAAAGTCTTGAAGATCTTCTGAGAGTGTCATAGGTTCATGAATACCAGAGCTCTAGAGAGCTGCCACTTAAGTAATAGAGGATGTGCTAACAGCAGCCCACAAAGAGCAGAGATTCCTCAGAGCCAGCTGGGATTCTAGCAGGAACAAAACCAAAAATAGTTACCAGATCCTGTGACTAAACTCTCATATTAAAGCAGGAGAAAGGGTAAGAAGCAGTAAGAAGAGCCAAGGCCATGGCACTCTCCAAGAAGCGTCCAAAACTCCAAGAGTCTCTTCAGGAGTTAGAGAGGAAGGTTGTGAGAAATTAGTGTAACAGGACTCATTGTCATCCTCTGTGGAAATGTGAGGTGATAATTTTTCTACAAACTCTCCAGGCTGATTTTTACCTACTCCCATTGACACTCCCTTTGTATTTCTTCAATCACAACCTGATACCTGAGTATAGACAAGCCCCAAGACGTGAGTGTCCCAAGTAGTCTGGGCAGGACCACTCGTGGGCAAGGGGTGGTGGCTTTTCTGTGCTTCCTGTTGGTTCTTGGTTGGCAACAACAGATTAGGTTTAGGGCAGATCTTTTAAGTCTTTTAGGAGTCAGCAGCTGTTACGAGGTGGTTCTTCCCTGCAGTCTCTTGTCCTGGTGCCCTACCAGGAGTAGTGGCATACGTGATGTGATGCCACCTTGCTGCCATCTTCCTGTTGCCAGAGTGGGAGTCATCCAGGGAGGGGTGAGTTACCTGGGCTGTAGCCTTGGCAGTGCAGAGGCATTGTAGAGTGGATAGATGTACCTCAACTATGTCAGCAGTGTCCTAACCCTGGTGCTGCTCTTTTTTTTCCTCATGCCTTTGCACAGATGTTTTCACTCCAATGAATCTTAGTGTTAACAAATCTCCTCAAAATGGGATGGCACTTTCTACTTGGCAGGTACCTCGAGCTGTTGTACAGAACAGGCAGTGGCATAGAGAGCTGCTTCAAACTGAGCTTGTTTTTGACAGCTGGTGATGAAAGTGGTTTGTGGCCTATCTTGCAGGCCACCTTGAAAGGTAGCCTGTAAGCAGCAGGCCTAATTTTGCTACCCTCTTGACTTTTTTCTTTGTGCTGTTTCTGGATGTAGCATGGATTATAAAGAAAATTTGTAATTTTAAATTCCAGTCTAGTCTTTCAAGCTTGTAATTGAATGTGCAAGTGCTTGAGCTGCTGGAGTGTGAGCTTTTAATCCAATCACAGTGGCAAAGCTTTAGGATACTATTAGCAAGGATGTCTTTGCCTGGTTACTTAAAATTTTTGACAGTTAAGTGTAAAGTGTGACAAACTGAATTCTTGCAGCATCCACAAGGACTAATTCCCCATTAGGAGGAGTCTGAATTGCCTTGCCCCAGGTCTTTTTTTTACGTCTATCCTGTATGCTCTGTGTACTGGAATAAAAGTGATGCTGAAGTGACTGGGGCAGCTCCTCAAATATGTGTATACTTAGGCAGGAATATATATATTGTGCACTGAATGTAAATTTGTGCTTGAGAAGCCTATGGTCTTAGAGACAGTGATGGGTACAGTATAGGAGTGCTGAATGGAGAGTGATTAGTACAAATAAACCCAAATGTTATTAAAAATATATTAATAAGTTGCCAAGGGCAGCACCTCAGTTTGTGAGATGACAAGCTTTCTGGTTTTGCGGCCATCCTGTGCAGGGGAAAAGGCCTGCAAGCAACTAGAGATTACATGCCTGTTTGCTGTAGGCATCCACATGAATAAGTCAGGTATTTTGAAACAGGCCTTGGATTTTTCATTTTGTTGCCTTAGTTAGTTAAGAGAGCAGTCACGGAGACAACCATGAACCAGGGTGCTAGAGCTGCTGCTACTTAATTCCACCATTGAGAAAACAGCACATCTGCCTAATAAACTCTTCATTCTCCAGCAGCCAGCCAGGAGGTGTGGCACCTCAGTCACTGTTACATAGCTTGTTAAGAAACTATGGCAGCCTGTTTTGCATTTTAGCTTTATCAAATGCCCATGTCCTTCCTTTTTTTTCCTTGTGTACAAATTTGTGGTCCATATTCTTTGTTGGCTTAACTCCAGCAACTTTGTGGATTTGCTCTGCCAGGCTGTTTGGTCTGCAAGTTACTTAAGGTATTGATTTCAGTTATAAAAAAAGTAGGATTTTATTTTACCATGTCTCTACTTCACACGAGGTGTTTCTGCAGCAGAGGGACTAGCCAGAAGTTGAGCTGTGATGAATTAAGAATGGATCTCATTATGAGATGTGTAACTCAGCAAGACTTTCCATTACACTTTGTAATTTTTTGCTTCTTTATTCACACTGCTAACCCCAACTAATTTGAGTCTTCAGGTTGAACTACAAGTGCACAGAAGGTGTGTGTCTGATTACACTGTCCTTCCAGCTTCTCTTTAAAAAAAAAAAAAAACAACCCAAAACCTGCATAGTTGATGAAACTATCAGAACACCATCAGTTTGAAAACCTCTTGGCTTAGTCTGGAAAATGAGTGTGTGAAATGAGTGGGTTTGTATTTTTTTGTTGTGCAGGCCTGGCAGGATGCTGGACTTGTCCTGTCGACTACTAGCAACGAAGCCTGTAAACTATTTGATGCTGCGCTGACCCAGGTATGACCACAAAGTGTAAGACAGTGTGATTTGAAGGGATGGACTCATGCATGAAACAGTCTTTGCTCTAGTTGACATTTAAATTTCTCACCAAGTGGGAGAGCCTCACAATCAGGCTGCTGCAGGAGTTCAGCTGTTAGCAGGAAGCAGGAAACCCTCATAGCAGAGGGCTATGCCAGATGCTGCAGCTGTGTGGGAAACCAGCCAGTGTGCTTATCCTACTTGACACAGGAGAATCAACCAGTTGACATAAACCGCATAGAAATCCATGGTTATTAGTTCTGCTGGTGGCCAAACTACCTGAAAGAAAACAGTTTTTCTGTTTGTCTTTTTACTCATTTGTCTTGCTTACTTTTGGATTTAACATGTGCGGGAGAACAAAACGCAGCCCAATGTTATTGGGGATTCCTTGACCCCTCTCTCTTTCTCTCTTACAGTATGCAACCTGGGCCAATAATGAGAGCCTCGGAGGTATTGAGGGGTGTCTCTCAAAATTAAAAGCAGCAGATCCAAATTTTAGTACGTATAACCTTTAATTCTTAGCATGAAAGGTGCTGTGTCTTGGTGTTTAACTGACTTTGTTTAGGCAAGTGGGAAGTGTTGGGTTATAGAGTTCTGTAAAACTGCAGAGTCTAGAGCAGACTGGGATGGTTTTGTGTGGTGGTTTTTTTAAATTTTTATTTCAAGTCCTTTTAAACAGCTGTCATGAAAAGCCTGTAAAAGCTTTAGGCTTATGAGACTTCCCAGATCCCTGTGAGTACAGGTCTTGTTTCAGACAAAGGAATTACCTGCAGTGCTGTACAGCTCAAGTTGTATGTGCTGTTTTCCATAGCAATGGGACACGTCATTGCCAATGGTTTGGAGCTGATTGGCACTGGAAGTTCAGTGCGGCTCAACAAAGAGCTGGACAGTGCAATGAGAACAATGATGATGCTTTCAAAATCACAGCCACTGACTGAGCGGGAGAAGCTTCATGTATCAGCGCTGGACATGTTTGCCAGTGGGTAAGTCCACTGTCATCCCATTTAAAGGACTGTGAAGAGTTTTAGCCACCAGAAGCGGAAGTGATAGTTGGTAGCAGTGTTGCCTGACATTAGCTGACATCTAGCAAAGGACCAGGGTGAAGTGTCAGTGATTATTCTTGACTTTATCTCTCCAAACTGTAAGTGCCAGGACAAGTTAGTGAGCAGCACCACAGGAGGGGAAGTGCTCTATTGCCCCCACTTCGTATCATTAAGCACTTCACGTTTTAAATCTGTCATAGATCCATCAGTGGAATATATGCTTTAGAACTAGGAAACTAACTCTTTAGCCACAGTAGGGTCTTATATAATATAACACAGACTTGGGTCCACAGAAGCAAAGTTACAAACAGACTCTCTGTTGTCTCCCTGCATCAAAAAACTGTTTCCTTTGTCAGATAGGGAGATAGCAGTGTCAGAAGTGCTGTAGAGACTTACTGTTCCATTCAGTGTGATGAATTCATGTGCACTGCAGAAAGTATAGGCTAATGATTCACTTTAATGATTTGTTTGTCAAACAGGTGAGCATGGATTTACCTCACATCTTAGCAAAGGTAAAGAGGGAGCTACTGAAGCCCTGTTATATGGGTTTGATTCCCACTAGAGGAGAGGGAAGATGTCTTTGCGCATGTGAAGTTAGATCTGTAAAAATAGTTCAACCTTGTAGGAAAATCTCTAGATTTATGGTTTAAGTTTTTTTTGTTTGTTTGTTTTCCTTGAGCGTTTCAATGACTTGTTGTAACCCAAGGACATTTATTTCAAAAGATTTCCCAGAAGGTGCTTGGTGAAGATTATGCTACTATTACTCTAAAAAAGACTAAAAAATTAAAGGAGAAAAAAAAGTAATTTAATGTTGAATTTTCTGTTTTTCAGGATAGTGTGAGTTTAGAACTAACAGTAGAGGCAGGTATGTGTGTCTTCTCTCAATGATCTAAATAATTTTTTATTTCTAGCCAGCTTCCAAAAGCTTGTGATCTATGGGAACAGATTCTGCAGAGTCACCCAACTGACCTGCTAGCCCTCAAATTTTCCCAGGACACTTATTTCTACCTGGGGCATCATATACAGATGCGAGATTCTGTTGCCCGCGTTTACCCTTTCTGGACACCTGATATTCCCCTGAGCAGGTGGGTCACAATTCATTTTGAAAATTGCTCTTTTTTTGGTGTGCAGTTACTTTGTGTTTTTTAAGTTCAGACAGATCTAAATAGCAGGATCTGTTGGAAACAGACATGTAGACAAAGTCAAGGGCTTAGAAGTGAATCAAACCTAGCCACAGCTAGAACATCTCTCCTGTATCCCTGTTGACACTATTGTTGAGGGTTTTTTCTTAAGTGAGCTGTGGGTCAATTAGTAAATTTTGCTGTCAAATATGGCACATGACATACAGGATAAAATCATGTAATTTGGCATACCAAAGTGTAGTTCTGAAATAAAACTTTGGGATATACCATAACAGCAGCAAAGACTGACAGGAGGGCAGAATTTTAAAAAAATTTCTTTAGTTCAGTCCTGAAAGTTTTGGCTTCTCAAAGTGAATTCAGGATAATCTGAATCTATTGACAAGTGAATAGTTAATAAAAACTAGCTTGGGATAATTTTTTAGATTTTTTTTAAGACATGTTAAATTATTTGAAAGCTTTTTACTTTATATAAAAAATAATATTAAATTATAAGTCAAGACATAGATGAACAGGTGATCCACAGCCAACCATAACTTTCTGAATATTTTATGAATATTGCTGTAGACCCATGCACTGTACCTCCATATCCAGCACAATCTTTTCTCCTTTTCTTTCTTCCACAAACAGTGCAGAGAATACAGACTGAATGCTAACACAATGATGAAGCTAACTGAGGTTCCCCACAGTCTCATGGCACAGAGGGTAGTGTCAGAAGTCTCGTTTTTCCAGCTGTGTTACTTCAACTCAGAAAAATCTGAACCCCTTAGTTCTTTTTAACTACAATATGCTGGTTTCATTTGTGGGGGAAGTAAGAAAATTGAGCAGTTTTGACTGCATTTTTATAAACTTTTCTAGACACAGTGCTACAAAAGTGCAGGTTGTTGTCCACTTAATTGTAAAGCAACAGGAAACACTCATGGCAAGCATTTCTTGAAGTATAAAAACCTGGCAAGTACCCCTTGTCCTCAAACTTCCAGGGATGTATGTTGGGAAAAAAAACCCCCAACTTTTATTAGTCTTAATCCATGAAATAAATGAGTTGCAACCTACCCCACATGTCTGAGTGGTCCCTTTGCCTCAAGAGTTTAAAACCAAAACTCCAAAAGATATTTTGAGAAGCAGAAACATACCCTGTGGTATTTTGCAATCTACAAATCTGCAAATACAATAGCAGTTAAATATTTCTTAAAATGACTGCATCAGGTATGTGTGTAAGCATATAACATCCCTAATTTTCCTTTATGTTGGGTCTTTATTGCTTAATGGGGGTGCTTTGTGACTTTACAATGATGTTAACCCATTTTAAAGAGTCACTTCACACAGAAGTGCTCTCCTGTAGTTTTGTGGCCACTGGAGAAAAAGGCAACAGCAGTGTAGTCATCTGCACTGAGACTCTTGGATAACTTTGGTGACAGCATTTACTTCCAGCCTTCTAATTCTGTGTCTTGCAGCTGTTACAGAGATGAGCAGATTGTTCTGTGCAACTCTTAATTCCAGTTCATTCAAAGATTTAAATGTCAGTTCTCAAAACGCTGGTGATATGCATCTTGTTACTGTTTCCCATGCTGGTGTCTCCAGGCCTTTCATTTCCTATGAGAACTAGCTAGTTGTTCTGCATCCTGCAAACTCGAACCCTCATTGTAACTTGCATTGTAAAGACTGTTTTGAGTTAAATCCCAATTCTAATATGTTTTTCAGTCCTAGATTAAATCTAGTTCTAAATGGATGACGTGCTGTTTTTTTCCTGTTTTGCTTAGCTATGTGAAAGGCTACTACTCTTTTGGACTCATGGAAACAAACTTTTTTGATCGTGCCGAGGAGCTTGCCCGTGAGGTAAACTGCCTGTTATTGGTGCTAAAAGGTTTTAGAATTCTTAAACATGATCCCTATGTCTAGGTGGTGGTTTGCACAGATGCCATGAACTGACTCTCTCCATCATCTCAGTTGTTAGTAGAAGTAGCAAAGAGATAAAGCTCAACATGGAAATGCTTACAGAGTTCCATAAGAGACTACCAAAGCTATTCCTTAGAAAGATTCCCACATCTATGCCATACCATGGCAGTTTCATCTTGACTGCATTTCCTTCACTTGCTTATGCATGTGCCCTGTCAGATGGTGTCAGAACACCCCTCTAAAATACATATATTATCCCATCTGCTGTTCCCCCCATGTATTGACTGTTTACTCCTATTAAAGAATGCTGGATTGATATAATCTACTCTCCATCCTGTTTGGATTCTCCTTCCCTTTTTTCCCTGATGTTTATTCCTTGATTGTTGAACAATTAACTCAGCAGTGTTCCTGGGGATGAATATTAGCCAGCCTGTTTCCTTTTTATGAAGGTAGTAATTATACATGATTTTCTCCAGTCCTCAGGATTATCCCTGTCCTCCAGGAGCCTCGGATACAATTAATTTCTAATGAGTGTTTTTGCCCAACTTCTGTTACATCAAATTGCTGAAGGTGACAACAAAGACCAAACATTAACATTTAACATTTATGAGGTTAATGACTGACCTCGCAAAATGCCTAAAACCTAGTGGCAGTTGTTGGAGTAAGAAGGAGGAATTTGGTTAATTCTCAGAGCTGGCCATGTTCTTGAAGAAGAAATTATTACCTGCAAGGCACTGGATCAGGGAATGTATCATGCCTGTGCATGCAATTCTTCCACGTTGATATTGATGCATGTCTGTGAAATTAAATGTCATTTGGTAAGCTTCATTGAAGCCTGCATTTGAAAGTGATTTGCAGGTGTTCATTTCTGTGCAGTGGAAGCTGGGAAGTGAAGTCAGCCAATAAACATTTTCTTCCTTTTCTGTCCAAATCAAACTTCCTGGCTGTGGTTAGTTGGAATGGTACAGGGTTGTGCTTGACATGCAGCAAGTGAAAAGTAGTCTCTCGTTTCTGTATCAGCAGTGCTAAATACTGTTATTTGCAGATTTGTGAGCTTAATCATATTTTCTCTTTGTTCACTCATAGGCTTTGACTATAAATCAGACAGATGCATGGTCTGTTCATACTATAGCTCACGTAAATGAAATGAAAGCAGAGGTGAAGAAAGGGCTAGAATTTATGAAGGAAACGGAAACCAACTGGAAGGTAAACGTTCTTGTAGCATCTCTGAAAAAACTCCTGCAGGGTCTTCTTTATTTCTGCCAGCCAAGGTCTTGATTCCTCTGCATGCAGTTCCTTTGTATCTGCAGACATGTTACAAGCAATGCAAACCTTACATATTAGAAGAAACCATCACTTGAGTGGTTACTACCCATGCTACTTTTGAAGGAAGAGGCAGGAAAACCCAGCATATTCTGAGGCACACATACTGTGGACCACTTTAAGTTGTTGTCACTACCATTGCTGAGATGACAAAAATGGCAAATATGCCAGTAGGCTGGGACTCACACGAAGTCTGTCCTCTCACATGGCCTTACTTTAGCTAGGAATATTGTAACAAATACTGCTTTTCAACAAGTGTGTGGTTTGTACATGCACATGTACACGTCCCCCCCCGTTTCTTTTTCCTGATGGAGCTGATAAGGAATTTTACATCTCATAAAGACATGGCTGTGGTGGAGAGGTGAAACATCAGATGTGGAAATTATGGTTTATTGATACGTGGTTTATATATATATGTGTTTTATTGTGTGGTTTATAAAAGTAAAGTGACCAGTGATACTTTTGCAACCTTTTTGCTTACACTGAGATGATCACTGAAAGTCAGTTGAGGAACCTGGCTAAACATCTTCACAGTAACCTAAGGTGATGTGTGAAATGACACAGTCAAATCAAACATTTTAGAAGACTCATAAAATACTTGTTTGCTTCTGGATGGGGAAGGATTTTTAAAGGTCAACTGTAAAGAAAAGTGAAATGATGCTTTTGTTTCTTTTCTAGTGTACTGAAATTACTTTCTATATCCAACAAATCTGAGTATCTCTAAGAGTATTGAGCAGCTTAGTTAGTCTGTCATGTGGCCCTTTGCTGTAAGTGCAGCTTAATTTTTATTTGTATTGGGCAGCATGTGTTTTCTCAATGATTAAGTGTGTCATATTCAGAGCAGAAGGCTGTAAGGTTTGAATTTGTTAGAACCCGCAAGAATCTATTTTAGAGTCATCTGAGCTGACCATTCCACCTCACCCAAAGAGCCGGGATGGGTAAGGAGGCTAGAAGGACTTTATTTTGCACTTATTTTTTTTAAAGTTAAGCATTCAGATACTGAGCTTGGAAGTGCAGGCAGAAAACCCTTGCTTGAGTATCTGTCACTTCTCAGAAAGCATCTTAGAATCATAGAATGTTGTGAGGTGGAAGGGACCCACAAGGATCATTGAGTCCAACTCTTGCCCTAGCATAGGACAATCCCAAGATTCAGACCGTGTGTCTGAGGGCCTTGTCCAACTGCTTTGATGTATCACTTCCAATGAAACAGGGATGTAGGGGACTGACAGTTCAGGTGATGCCTTAAAAACCCTCAATCACTGACTTCTGGATCAATTTTTGAACTCTTTCTTAAAATAGTTGTATGCCTCTGTCACTTACACCCTTTGTCCGACTAAAATAAAGTAATAAAGTGCAAGATCAATAAGTAAATTGTCTGATGTGCCTTCGTGCCTGACCCAGCGTAGTTGAGGTTTATGACATTGTCATAATGGTAATATATATAATCACTTCTTTTTGTGCAGTATTTTTCATCTTAGCCATCATGAACACAGAGTTAAAATATAAGCACATGAAAAAAGCAGGTCTCTCTAAGGGCTTTAGTAAAGCTGCTGGTTGTATTTTGCCTGGTGATTTGAATTTTTTAGTTTTAATTTAATGACCAGGATCATCTATCTGTACTGCCACAGTACTTGGGTTCCTTCTCTTGCTTTTAATTCATCTTTCTCCTTCCCAATAACAGTGTCAAAGATTTGGTATAGGTTTTCTTTACAGAGTACTTTATTTTTTTGTTTGTTTCTACCTCCCTCCCTCCAAAAAAGCAGATGCCATTTGTTTTGTATGTATTTTTCAGCACAAAATCAAACGGGGCAAATTATCTTATCAGAGGCGACCTCTCTGCCAGTGCTGTGTATTATTAAATAGGAGAGTTTTTTCTTGTGAGCTGTTGGAATAAGTTCCCATAGCCTGCTTTTATTTATTTATTATAGTAACATGCAAGCCCACTTCTCCTTTAGCAATTTCATCTAATGCAGAACTCAAACTGAGCAGCAGAAAAAGGATTTTGTTTTCTTCAGTGAGTTAATCCCATGTTCTTGTTTGTATGACATTTGGAATGGTAGTATGATAGTAAACTTGATATTATCAGGTTTATGCCAAGCACTTCACTACTTCAGTTGCTCAGATTTGGTTTCTGATTTAATATTAAACGAGTAAAGATTACCAGAATGTTTATTTTAGCTCCATAAAGTTCTGACATTCACTGGGAACCTTTCTGCTTCCTGAAAGTGGGTGTTACAGTTGCACTGTGAAAATGAAGAGGCTTTTTCCACTTGTGAGAACATTGAGTTTAACAACAGCACTGGGAAAAAATGGGAGGAGAAAGGGCAAACCTTTCTGGTATTTTAATTTTCACCAAATGATTATGGAATTATATTCCTCTTTGTCTATTCTTAATGCACTCAAATGTGAACTACAGTGACATTGTCTTGAAGTGCAGGCGAGGGAAGAGTATTTGAAATTCTGGTGCCAGCTGCAAAGGACAGTGCAAAGTTGCTGCAGTCCAGCAAATACTGATCTCATCTGATGAACTGCCAATGTGTTTGGTATCTAGTGCAGCTTCTGTAGTGCATGGTAAAACTTATGTTTAAGAAATTATTCCTCTCTGTCTGAGCTGGATGTCTAGATGGGTGGGATGAATGGCCCTGATAAGGTGGGTATCTCTCTCCACTGTCTATCCAGGTTTCTTTAGACAAGAAGCCTACATCTTACTCTTGTTATAGATGTGGGGTTTTTTCCTAAGGCAAAAAAAAAAAAAAAAAGTGCTGCAGAAGTGTTGTGAATTCTGAGACATCCAGTTGAAATTCTTCTCTGGAAAATGTTGTGAGGGAAACCTTGGTTTTAAAGTGTCTCCCTGAATAATTGCAAAGAACAAATGTATCAAATGAGAAGGTATCCTGGCCAGCTGATTTAAAGTTCTTGTCTCTTCTGTCTCATGAAATACTCAGTCTTGCTGAAGGAAACTGGCTAGGTATGTTTAAATGGGAAGTTATTTTGTAAATAATATTTTCTCTTTATTTTTTTTCCCTCCAGAACAGTGATATGCTTGCTTGCCATAATTACTGGCACTGGGCTTTATACTTTATTGAAAAGGTAGGAGGTATTTTCTTATGGGTGTTTTATGGTCCACATAGGTCATTCATCTAATGCTATTTAAAAGGCAGACCTAACATTCATAGGTTTTTTTTCAACTATTTAAAGGGATTTTTTTATAAAATAGCACAATGGCATTTTTACAAGCTAATACTTTATTACAATTATTTTGAGAAGTTTTTATTACATTAGTCAAAGTTCCAGGATCTTTGTTAGAATGTTGAAAAATTGCTGTGAGATTATTGCATGTTTGAAGATCGAATAGTCTCACTAATTACACTTGTCGCAGTTATTTGATAGAAAGATGAACTTGGGTCTCTCATTTTCAGACAGAAATTACACAAAATTATCTTCAAATTCAATAATAATTTATTGCCCCAAAATTTACTGGCTATAAGAAAGAAGCAGTGAGCCCCAAATTTGATCGCCAATATTATTAATTATTAATGTTACTAATTCTTGTTATTGAAACACTTAAAAAAAGGTTGCAATTTTACCCAACCTGTCAGGTTGCAATGCAGAATTTCCTTGGATTTATGAATGCTTAGCACTTGTGGGGTTCGAGTCAGTAGGGAGACAAACGTGACATCATTGAGAAGGCAGTGTATTTTAAACAGAGCAACTTGCTTGTGTTCAGGAGTATTAACATAGAAGGAGCATAACTCTCAATAGTAGTCTAATAGCTTGTTTATTTTGCCACCTTCTATCTATACAATTTTTTTGTAGCCTGCTTAAAATTGTTTTTCTTCCTGCCACTTTGCATACACCGTGGGATGCACTAATTTTTGCAAAAATCCTTGAAAGGAACATTAGAATGAGAGGTAATACCTTGATTTTCTCCTTCCTGTGCAACTTACACCAGTATTGGTACCTATTATTAAATAAAACCTAAAGGTACTGATTGCTTTGCCTAATAAATCCTGGTTTATCTTAGGCTTCATTATTTCTTTTAATACCTCAAGGTTTCTTTGACTTAGTTTGTTTTGATCAAGTCACGAGGCAGTTGTGAACTAATATTATTAATTGTGTGTATGTCTTTGGTTACTACCAGTCACTTTTGGTTGCTGTATCTGCATGTTAGTCACACAGTCCTTGTTTGCTTTTACAGGGTGAATATGAGGCTGCTTTGACAATTTATGACAATCATGTGAGTAGGGGCCTTTTTTCTTTACTGAGAATGTGCTTTAAACCATATATACATGCTTTCTTCCTTCTGCATGAGATTGAAACCTATCACAGTGTGCCATATATGGATATATATTATTTACATCTGTTGTTACAGCTTTTTAGGGAAACTGTTTTTCAACTGCTAAAATGCCCAAAAGACTTGTGTCTTATATAGTTTAAATATTTCTTACGCTTGTGCTCGAAAGAGCTACAATAGCACTGTTGGTACTGTTTTCCATTCTGTCCATGTTTCTTATTCATGCTCTGTGGGTCTAAAAAGCTTTTTAAAAGGATGTAAAATAATTTTTTGTATAAAGTCAAGTTACGTTACAAAGAACTGATTTTGCATGTTAGCTGCTAAGTCAACAAAAGCATGTATTTTCATTCCTAGTTAAATTCTTATAGTTCTTTACTGTCTGGCTTTCAAAACAACCTTTGTAAATAAGCAATATCAAATTAGATAGGATAATGTATCTTTGTAAGGATTATAAAAATAATGCAAGCATTAAGAAAGCTGCTGTGCAGACTCCTATCTACTAGCCTTGGCAAAGTGAAGTAATATTTATGGCACTATTTTGGGAAAAATAAAATACCTTGGTGACTCTCCATACTTACTGAGTTTAACTTCATAACGGGAAAAACAACACAAATGAAGCGATGTAAGTGTTTGTCAGTGCATTAGGTAATACCTTCTATTGCAAAGCGGGTATTTTTGAATGAATAAAAAGATAAAATGAATTCTGTACTGTGAAAATAAGTTTGATCAGCTGAATAAGTTCCCACTAGCACATGAGTTGGACAGCTTATCAGTTCCTGTGATTACAGATTGCTCCCCGGTGCCTGTCAAGTGGAAGCATGCTGGATGTAGTAGATAACTGTTCGATGCTGTACAGGCTTCATCTGGAAGGTAGGATATCCACCTACCATTCTTCTTTAAACCATTATGGGGATAGTTTTTGCCTCCCTTCCCCTGTCCTGCCTGTTGGAGAAATATGTAAAGATACTTACAGAGCAAGCTTGGTCAGTGTTACGGAAGAAATCTTCTGTTACAGAAGAAAATTCTGCTCTTGAGAAAAGCCTCAATGTGAAATTCCTAATAATGTGCATAACCTTTATTCTTTCCAAGAACTTCCTCCCCCCCACCCCATGCCAGTGTAGTGTTTCATTCAGCTCAAGCTAGTATAGGTCATATATTTCTCTTTTGCCAGATTCATTTCTATTGTCCCTGGAGATTTGAGGCTGGACAATCAAATACATAAGCCTCTAAAAAACTGAGCTTCCTTGAAGTAAATTTCAAGTTAGATACTTTACTTTCTCTTTGGATACTGACGGAAGTAGGTAGTATATGTATATTAGGCTCAGATTTTTGTGTGTTCTCCTAAGGGAGTGGCGGCATCTCAGATTCTTAAAGCTGGTGTTTATACACCGGAGTTCACAAAGGGAGGAGAATGTTATTTTCGCAGTATTCTGCTGATACACTAATGCTGCATTCAGTTTGTTTATGAAATCCATCTTATTACTCTGTATAATTTAATTGCTACAGGCTGTCCATTATGAACATCATCTCCAAGACAACATGAGCAATCTCATAATAAAGCCAGAACCTCACATAATGCAATTTAGAATATTGGTTATAAATTATGGACAGTCATAAACTCTTTGCCTAAATATGGCAGGCTGCAGCTGAGCGTTACTCCGTAAGTTTTGCCACATCAGGGAAAGCTTTCTTGAATTTAGTAGGAATGCTGTTTATGCTGGGTGACTGAAAGTACAGTGCACAGTCATGCTTCTGCATGTGGTATTTTTATTGAGGAAAATATTTTTTACTCTTAGGTGTAAAGCTTGGAGACAGGTGGAATAACGTTCTCAAGCTTACAAAGAAGCACACCAAAGATCACATTCTTCTGTTCAATGATGTACACATCTTGATGTCCTCACTTGGAGCCAAAGACCACAAAACTACTGATGAGCTTTTAACAACTCTTCAGGAACTTGCCAAGTAAGCAAGTGAATTGACATACTGTATTCAATAAATACTTTGTCCTCTGAACTTCAGGGTGGTAGCATCTCTGCCTTGCCAAAGCACTGCAACATGCTCTTCTGTGCTTTAGCCTGTCACTGGAACATGTCTGGTTTCAGTAGGCCAATCTCCAGTTAGGAGATCCCTATAATTAATTATTTTTGGAGTTGATGTCTAGAGGGGCTTCTGATCTTGTTAAGCAGAAATCTCTTATGTTTGAGATCATGGACACTAACTGAACACTGGCTGTGTACTTTCCTTTCAGTGGGTTCACCCTAAGCTATGTTATATACAATGAATAAAGTATTTCACCTGTATATTAGTAAGGGCATTCTATAATATATGTCAGTTCTCCTTGGTGGTTCTTTTTTTTGCTCTGGTTTAAACAATTCTTTATAACAGAGCATGATTTAGCAGTGATATTCTAATATCTACAGTTTGTGTTGTGAAGTACCTCTGCAGGAAACTGAGTTTAAAGTTCTGCTACAGTAATGCTAGGGAATATTTTGCTTTCAAATTCTATTTGTGTATTTAAGTATTTCATCTAAACAATGAGGTTTTTTTTTCATGTTCCCTTATGTATTAAGTAACTGTAAATTGCCTTGATTTTTTTAAGGGGTTGACATATAGATGCTTTAAATGCAGTTTCTCCCCCCCACACACCTTGTTTTTCCTCTTGTTTCAGCATCTATTGTTTCCCTTGCCTTTAAAATAGGAGAGCCTGAAACTGCCGCTGTTTGTTCCTGACTATAATACCCATCGATCAAAAATTATAAAAAGTAACTGTAATTTTTAAGAATACTTAAGAAAACAAATAATTGTCAAATCAAGCCTAAGGATGTCAGATTTGTCTAAAGTAGGAAATGGCAAATATATTTTCTATAAGTATCTATATATATATAAGTATATATAAAGTATATAAAACTGCACATGCACACCACTTCAGGGAAGCTCTAACGAACTTAATGCTACTTAATCCTTTCACCCAGTGCTTCCTTTTGCCTGTGTGTTGGGCCTTTTGTAGTAATATAGAATGAATCATAGAATCATAGAATGGTTAGGATTGGAAGGGACCTTAAAGATCATCTAGTTCCACCCCTCCACCATCAGCAGGGACGCCTTCCACTAGACTAGGTTTCTCAAAGCTTCATCCAGCCTGGCCTTAAACACTTCCAGGGAGGGGGCATCCACAGCTTCCTTGGGCAACCTGTTCTAGTGTCTGACCACCCTCACAGTGAAGAACTTCTGTATGTTTTTAGTTGTAGTTTGAAGTATTATAAAGCTTAATGTTCTTATCTGAGAAAACAGACTGTGAGGTGAAGGGACTATATTAACGGTTGGCTTAATGGATTAATTTATGTGTATCACAAATACTAATAGCTAAATGATACCTAAGATGTGTTTGTATTTGTAAAAAGAGCGGTCATAAAACTTTGGCACAAGCAACAGTCATTCTTGGCTTTTCATGACTATTTTTCCCTATCCTTTGCAATTTAAAGTGGAGAAGAATTTTTTTGGTCAGGTATTCCATGGCGCTCTCTGGTGTTTGGTATCACACACTTATTTTCGTGGATGGAAATGTTAGTTAATGCAGGGAGTATGTTGTTCTTCATGAATCAGTGCTTCAGATCAGTTGCAAGAGAATGGAAAAGAAAAAAAAAAAAGTCTTCCACCTCTGTGCATTTTCTCAGAGAGCTGGAACAAATGTTTAAATTAAGAATTTTTTCATCATTAACTATCTCTAACTACTTACTTAAAATACACATCTGTTGTGTACTTCTACCTTTCCAGGATGCCATATTTTGTTTAAGGAATGACAAACACGTAGGGCAACACTGCATTCTGAAAAATCAACATTGACCTAGTGGAAGAAATGGGAAATGTGTCATACTGACTCAAGAAGGAGAGCACAGAGAGTGCTCTGTGTTTTGTAAATTTAAGGTACTAGTGTGGGAGTGCGATTCTGTCACTGCAAGCACTCAAAACAAGCCAGTGACTAAGGTTCCTCAATGTTAAAGATTTAACTGGAAAATTTACAGAAAAATCTATTCTAAACAATGGATGGAATTTACAGTATTGAACTGTGCACTGTATTCTCAGGAATAATTTATATTGCTTGGGATAGAAAGCCCTCCTCTCCTCATATTGCCAGCCAGCCTTTTGGCACTGAAATGGCGCTACCTCCAAGACCCAGTTGCTGTCAGCTCCTTCTGTAGCAGTGGAGAAACACAATTCCACATTGTCCCATGCAGGTATTGCCTAGAGACCAAAGAGCTACAGTTTGGTTGCTTGTATTTTTACTTTTTTTTTATATATATATATTGGCAAGAATGCCTGCTAGAACATACTTTCTGCTGCAGGCATATTGTCATGCTCTATGCCTCTTCCACTCTTAGATGGGTTAGGATACACTAAAAAAGAAAAAAGCAAAACAAATCGAAACAAACTTAAGAGCTAACTAAAATCCATTGCTGTTTGTGGGCCCTAAAAGCAACCTGTCATGGTTAGAATTAAAGAGCAGACCTGGAGAACTGTCACTGGAAATACAGTTTATATTACAAAGACAGTGAGGCACTGCACTACTGTGCTGTGTAGCGAGCTGTTTGCAAGGGCCTGATTGCCACTTTTGGCAGAGATGAAGACAGTCAAAGAACTAGCAAAGAACTATCAATAGGACGTTCTGGTGGGATCATCAGAAGAGAAACTTGTGCAGTTTTCTCACTTTTGCTAGCCAAAACTGTTTATTGCAAAGGCAGGAGGGGCTGGGCTTTTGCCTTTGGCAGATATATTCAGAACAATGAAAACTGATTGATTGATGAGTGAGTGGTTCACCTTTCACAAAAAGGTGGAAGTAACATAACCACACCAAAAGATACTATCTAAATAAAGTACCTAAAACATCAGGCTTTGAAAAAAAATAATTCTGTCTGCAGGCAGTGGCAGACTGGCACTGAAAAACTTATAATTTGACTTACAGGAGTTAACCACTTTCTTGTTCTACAGAGCACCTTGTGAAGACCATGAGCTTTCCCTGGCTCCTACTCTGGGTTTGCCACTGTGCCAGGCTTTTGTAGAGTTTGAAAATGGAAATTGTGACAAAGCTGTAGACCTGCTGTACCCAATCCGTTATCAGCTAATCCAACTAGGAGGCAGTAATGCTCAGGTAAAGGAGATCAATAAAAGACTTTCTGATGCAACTTAATCCTCTTTCAGTAGCCTCCATTAGGCACTTAAATTATTAATAAAACTGATTATTCTTAGTAATGGTATTATAATTATTCTTAATAATGCTTAGAAAGTTAAAAGCTCTACTCTGCTTGTCACTGAATCCTATTTGCAAACACTTATTAGCAGTGGTAGCTATTTAATTTTTCTTGTTGATATGTTTCCTTCCTCAGTAGTTTTAATAATTTGGTGAACAAGACATTGTAACCAGCAGTACTTTATAAGTTACTTATTACTTTGTATTTTTGCTGACTTCTGTTTTCAGAGAGATGTTTTCAGCCAGTTATTGATTCACGCTGCTTTAAATTCTAAATCACAAGCCAAACAAAACCTTGCAAGGTGAGTATTTTTCCTGATAAGTATTTGTGGAAGTAGTACTGTTACTAAAAGGAAGAAGTAGCGAGTATACTCAAACCATTAAATTAAGGCTAAAATCATATGTGAGCATTTGCATTAAATGTGGCAACATTTAACTAGGATAAAAAGTAAAACAGCTTGCAGTTCCAAAAGTACACTCTTACAGTCTGGATGAGTGATCTGGTATTTGTTCAAGGGCAGTTGATTTTCAAATGGTTCTGTTTTAAAATGTGACCTCCTGCCTGTTGATCAGTGTACTTAATGGATGGCTAAATGTCTGTGAACTGCTGAATATCACATCTGTCCTCATAGTGACATCTGCTTTATTGGGAAATAAGATTTACAGAGCCTGGTAGGTGAGCTTGCCTTAGTACAAATCACAACAGCCTTGTTTGATAGGAATCATAGATGTTGTTCATTGACCCATTTTGAGTTCTGTTGAAGTGTATTGACTGGGTCTGCCTGTACACTTTAAAGAATGGACAATATGAAGCCTTGCCTGTTCACATCCCGAGATCTCTTTGAAATATATAAAAATCAGATAAAATATCAGAATTGTTCTTCTATGCACTCTGATCTCTGGGTGCTGATTCTCAGTCTCTGTCAGTGCTGAAATGAATGCTGTTCTGCCTAAAATTACTGCCAAGGCCACATAAGGGAAACCTGCACCTCAAGAGCAGGTCTTTAGGCACTGTTTTCCTCCTCTTACAAGGATACTGCTGGTGATCTTGGGAGAAAACTGAGGTACTCATGACCTTCTTCCCATTTCTCTCCAACCTCTTCTCCTTTCTTAGGTGCCTCCTGAGAGAACGTGATGTGATAAGACCAAATTCACCAATGTCGGAGCGACTCATTAGGAAGGCAGCAGCTGTTCACTCAATGGCATAAGTCTTTCCTCTCTGCTTCAGCTGAAATTGCACTAAGCTTACCAATCAAAGTCTGGGTGCAGGGAGTGCAGGGGTGCTATGCTGTAAACCACGGTAGAGATTCATGATAGGTAAGAGTACCCTGTGAGTTAAACATCTGATTATGATTTCCTTAAAAAAAAAAAAAATATATATATAGAGCTGTTGCATTTCAGGAGGTTGTATCTTAGATGATTCTGCAAGGAAGTAAGAAGATAACCTGCTGATAATGCACAGCTTTCTGAAGCATCCCAGGACACTGTTTTTCTGGTATATTTTCCTGAAAGTTCCCTGTGAGCCTGATTATATACAGTACAGTGACAGTGCCTGGATTTCAGTAATTCATTGGCCCAATTTGTTACTTTGTTAATATGTTAAATAATCAGCAAACCACTCAGGTAATTCAAATAAACCTTTTAAGCACACCTAATGGGAAAGTATGGGGCCAGAGCCAATACAGGCAGAAACTGAATTCCATCTCAAGCTTCCAGTCCATTCGGGCCTGAGTCTCAGACTGTGGTATTACAGATCTGTCTGCATTCAGGATCTCTTTCCAGGTGCATATTTTTACACTCCTCCTCATAAAGTGTTCAACTTTTTCCTTTTAATGTAGTGCCTCAGAGCTTTCTGAAATTACTATGTGAATGAAACCAGACAAGAGGGATAATAGAATAGTCACAGTCAGTACTCATTTGCACTTTTAAATATTTCAAAAAAAAAAAAAAAAGGCCTGTGTTTCAACTAAATCAGTATCATCTCCAAATGGTAGTTTGGACCGGTGTCTTTGTGCTTACCTCAGCTTTTGGAACAAATCAGACCTTACTACCATCTCAAGAGCACAAATCCCTACATGTTAGCAAAGTAGAGTTTAAAGCTAGTGTTAAAGCACACACTTTACAGAGGCATCTTAGAGCAGATGAAGACTGGAAGGGAGCTCCCCCATAGAAAGAGAGCTAAAGGGAACCGACATAAAGCTTCGTGCCAAGCTTTCGTGCTGCAAATGAGGCACAGTAGGAGCCATGTACCTCTATGAACTTCTGCTCTCTCTGGATTGCTGCAGTGTAGCAGAGCTGCCAGATTGTCTTGCAGCAGTAATCCAGAAGTTCCTAATGAAGGGAAAGATGATATGTCAAACCAAAACTGAAGTAATACCTCCTCCTCTTCCCAAGTAGAAATGCCACGCTCTTCACCTGCCCAGGCTCTGGCTTTGGTATGACATCTCCACGCTCTCCTGGACCCACACATGCCTTCCTGTCCAGCTCAGGCTCTTCCCCATGTCCCACAGCAGCCTCCTCCCACATACACTTTCCTTCTGACTTAAAAAAAGCACTTTCATAGCTGGCCCTGCGCTGCCCTGGTTGTTCCTGCATAGAGGAGTAAGATGTGGAAGTACCTAGCTACCCCCCTTCTTCTCCCAGCCCTCACTTGAGGAAAAAATAGTATATTTTTTAATCAATGATAATTTGTGAAACCAGATAAGGGTGTTGCATCCTTGCCTGCAGCCTTTGGAAGCCTGTGGACAGTCGTTCTTCAGCTTCACCCCTGCTGTGTCTGTCCAGCCGTGGCTGTGATCAGCTCACTCTGGGCTAAAGTTACACTAGATTTTTACTATTATTTTTAATCACTGCATTTCAAGCAATCACTTTAGACAGATAATTTTTTTACTCAAGGAATATAGCAAATCTTATAAGGGAACAAAAGCCTGAGAAACCTGCTGGCTCTTTATAAAGTGTGTAGTTTATGTGATCCATGCTACACAAATTTAAGAATGACATTTGTAGTACGTTTGATATAACATGATTGAAAATTTTGTCTGCTTTACCTCAATAAATTCAAAGATGTGCTCAGTTAACAGCAAGTATATGACTTCTTTGCATGTATGGATAAAGCTTTTAAATGGGTTATTGGGCTTAATTTCATAAAGCTGTAACAGTATGCATCCTCTTTGTTTCCATGAGGTGTGACTAGAAGCTTTTTTATTCAACTCATACTACACATTTTGCCCATAAATGAGAACTGGTTTTTCTGCCTTAACTTCCCCATTCGAACCGTGCTGTCGTGCTTCACCATGCTATGCTGAATCATTTTCAAATATTGTTATGGAAAATAATTAGCAAGGAGGTAGCTCAGTGGCAAGAACAACAGGAAAGGGGAAGAACATGCAGAGGAAGAACTTGGCCAAGGAAAAGCTCCCCTTTTTTATATCTAAGCAGAGCAATTGAAAAGCATTTGATACAAACTTTATATAAAGATCTGCTGCTTGGAAAAGAGAGACTGTATTTGCACAGGTTATACAAACACATCCCCAGCCTTGTTTTTGTTCTATCTTTGTTAAAGTATCTGCCATTAAAGTTAGCAGCCCCCCCCAGCCTCTGGGGCACTTCTTCTTCTGGATTAAGAGGGGCAGAGGCGATAGTCCCTTGTGCTGTGCATCAGAATTTGAGCCTGGGCAGTAACTTCCCTGCCAACATTATATCAGGAAACATCTACTTGTAACTGATGGTATTTTGTGTGAACCCCAGAGTGGCTGCAAGGGCAATAGTCCCCCACTTCACAAGCCTTTTCTGAACTGCTTGCTTAGTCATCTGTGCTGAGACCATGCACACCATCAGCTCAGTTACCTCTACAGCTTCTTCAGTGTTAGCTGTTTCTTGCAGCTCAGTTCTGTTGGACTTCACTACTGTCAGAGCTGCTCCTGCAGTATTTGTCACAACATCAAGCAGGCTGAACCAAAAAGTTGTTTAGAAAGTCTTTGCTACAGGGGGGTCAAGGTTTTGGGACCGGTTAAAAGAATTGTTAAAGACACATCTGGTTGAGCCTGTTGGAGCTGGAAAGCTGTAACAAAACCTACCGTGATGGTGTGTGGTAGGTATGGGAGACTGCTGTGAAGTACAGCTGTCACCCTAGGCTCCTGCCACACAACCACAAACCCTCTAGAGCTACAGTTTTGTTGAAGAAAGTGTATCACAGCATCAGTGGTACCATGTCCAACTATTGTAGCAGGTACATTGGTTGTGAGTCTTCTTTTGTTTGTTTGTTTGCTTGCAAATCAAGACCACAGTTACTAACCCAGGGTGAAACGGTTTTTTTAAACAAGTTTTCAACCTGTGTTTTACTGACAAAGGCATGCATGTAGAGCTTTTCAAATACAAAATAAAGGCCTCAGTCAGTGGCAGAAGCTTCTTTAACCCCTTTGTATGCATAGCTCCTGACCCAGAGACCTTTCAAGAGGACACTGTGCCTACCTGTGTACAGCAGCCACGCAGTCTCACAGGCCACGACAACACTGGGCATCGGTGAATGGGCTTCTTCCAGGGCCTCTAGTCTTTCTCCTGAAAAATGCCATCGCGTTTGTCTTGCAGACTCCCACCTGCAGCGGCCTTGTCTTTGAGATGTAAGAACCTGAAGAGCAGCTGTGCTAGAGGGCTGCACATTCACAGCTTTCACTTCTTCAGAGCTGTCACCAACGTAGCGCCTTTTTTTTTACAAAGGCTTGATTGTGCCAGGAAGCAAAAAAAAAGCCCCAGAGCCTTGCAGGGGCTAGGAAACTGTGCTCATGCCATTCCGTTTCACAGGTGCCTCAAAACACTCTCCATCTTAATACTTGAAGGGTTGTGGGCGGGGTGGAGGGAGGAGACATGATTAACAGGGCTGCTGACCAGCTGACTGCTAGGATTGCATCTGGCCTATGCTTCATTGTAAGCAAACTAGCTGGTTGGCACCCCAGCTCACAGGGGTAGACTGGAAAAAAGTTATATTCAGAGGTAAAATGCAACAACTTGCTAATTTTTTTTTTTAATAAAATTTTATAGTGGTGCTGCTCATAACTCATTCTGTGATGCTATTCTCTAAACTCCTTCTGTGTCTTGAAACATGAGAAGTAGTTATTCCCTCAGTTTAAAGACAGGAACCAAAAGACACCCAGAAGTCAAGAGCAGCAGTATGTGTTCATGAATAGCCCTTATCATGCCGTGCCTAAAAGAAGGTAAAGTTACTGGATTCAACACAGAATATGACCTTAGGAAATGCATTTTTAGCCTTTTCTGAACAAGCTTGCTCTGCACCTACTGAACTCTGAAAGCCATTAATCAGATTATACTATAAGGTTAGTGAATGAGGCAGATAGGATACGGCAGGGCAGTCACGAACCTGCTTTTGGCCAGTCCAGAAATGCATGAAAAAACATCAGCAGTGACAAATCAAAGTGTTACTATCACACATAGGCTATTCCAGACAAAACCAGGGCCCACACTGGCAGTCTCAGGTGGTGCTAGGATTGCCAGAAAAAAAGCAACTATGGTTTCTGCTCAGGATCACTAGGAATGAAAAAAACTTCTTTCCAAAATTCTCTTGGTTATCATGAAAACAGACTCTGATTTGGTCTCACCTGGAAGCTGGCTTCTTGCGGCAACATCTGGAACCTTAATTCAGTTCCCTGGTTTAGAAGCACAGAAGAAAGGACGACACTGAGCACATGTATTAAGTGGCCAGTTCACTAGGTCTGCTTAGTTGCGCCGTAAGTTACACACAGAGATAAACTGCACACTAACAAGCAAAAAGTGAGAGAATGCACATTTTATTTTCAAATATGGCAAAACTCAATGATTCAGGAACTCTACAGGCAAACAAAAGTGAGAGAGATCTTAAAAAGTGGTAAAATCTTCCCCTTTTAATGCATTACTGACGCATGTTTTCATTCAGTTCTAAGACAGTAATGTTAATAAAATTTCCTAGTTTTAGGTATTTCCCTGTCCTGTTGGTAACTCGCAAACTTTGAGTAGTACATGTGCTTGATGGATTTGTATCAAAGATGCAAATAACTGGAAGGCTATTTGTGTTACTGTAAAGCTTATCTGAAAGCAAAAATTACTGTGCCTCTGTCCTCAGCTGGTAACAGCTGGACTGCCTGAATAAGACAGCTTTGTACAGAGGGTCTTCAGTTCGATTAATTTACAAACTCTGTATTAAAATCAAGTAGAAACTCTCAGAGAGTTTCTGTATTTTCTTTCTGAGACAATAAAAAGCATGTAACTTAATAAAAAAGGCCTTGACCTAGCCCCTTTTTTTTTTTCTTTTTGTACACCACTGCCAAAGACAAAGTAAGTGTATCAAAAAACAGACCCAGGGAAGCAGTATCCAGGATTACCCACAGCAACTTCAAAACACAGAGAGGAACTGCACTTGTCAGTGAGCTCTCAGCACGTTGCCCAACACAGTGTGGGCAACAAAACACGTACACGAAATGTCTTAGGACCGCAGTTCTATCACTGGCCTCCAGAGAATGTAACTGGTCTCTTCCAGTCATGTCATATTTCTGGAAAAACGAAAATTAATTCATACAAGTAGGACAGAAAATATCAGTGCTTCTTGGGATGTTTCTCCTGTTCTATAGCATTTGCTGAGCAAATGTTCACATCAAGGAAATACATGGCCATGTTCACTTGAAAGCCTGGCTCGTTGTGAGACAGGCTTTATGTCCTTTCAGCCAGTGGTTGCTGGCAAACCACCGAGTTGTAGTACCTGCTTATTCACAGGTTGTGACTTTCACAGTTTCACTGGAGCTCTGTTTTTGTATTGGTCACAGAGCAAGTTACTGCAGATCAGCAAAATAATTTGATCCAACAATTTTCTGATCCAAGCAGTAGCTGCTGTCGTACAGATGAAATTTGGCCACTTGAGAACTTACGACATGGATTTAAAATAAGCTTTTTACTTTTTTGTTTTACGATTTTAAACTCGAAACTAGAATCAGCATTAACAAGCAGCACTTTGAAAACTAAGTCATTCTAACATACACTTGTTTAGAGTGATGGCAGACAAGAGGATCAAGAGCAGCTGTATTCTGCACTAAAAAGAATCTTTGACTACTAAAAACCTAAGACTTTGCTTAAAAACTACTTCACTGTTAATTTTCCTCTTAACTGAACTGTTTGCAAAGAGTAAAATAAGTACTCTATTTCTAAGACAATACCTTTACAATTATTTGCACACAGAAGTTGTAACACTCTATTTCCCGTCCCATGATTCTAATTTTTCTGCTATGGTTATCCAAGTGTCTATGCTTCATTTAAGAGAGGAAGAGGAGAAGACAAGGCAATTGGTCTCAACAAATCTAACATCTGTTTTGCCAGCCCTCCTCAATACAGAAATTCTTTGGATTAACATTCCAAGGGATTGTATTAAAAAGAAAGAAGTCGCCAAGTATGAGAACACCTGCAATACAGAAAATAAGATGAGGGATAGAAACAGCTCTGATCCCTCTAAGACACAATACATTTTTTTTCTTCCTCTGCATACTCTATTAGATACTCTGGGTAAATCTGGTATTTTTCAAAGACAACAAAAATTAAGGGATTTAACTCATTGTCCACACAGCTGTCATAAAACCGAAGGCCGTCAACAGACTTTGCCGGGGGGCGAACATAGGCTGCGTTGCCTTTAACATACTCCCCAACCAGCACACGGGCCACGAACATGATGTTTGTCCTCACCGCCGGCTGACAGTACGCATGGGAATAGGAAGCATCTCTAGCGAAGTAAGATCCTAGAAAATGATATGAAAACATGGTTATAAGGAATGTGTATAAAGTGACAGTGAAAACTGAGCATCCCCTTGTTTTTAGGAGGTATTTGACAAATTTCAGGTCTCCTCTTACTCAGTTTACATAGTTCCACAGAAATTTTTACAAGAAAGGATTTCACCACAGAATTTCCATTCAGAATTTGCTATTTTAGGTATTTTTTTAAAAACCCAAAACATAAAGAACTACTAAAGTTATGTGTGATATGATGGCTAAGAAAACATGAGGACCTTACACAATCTTACTGAGGGAATGCACACCCTTCTTGCTCCCTGCCATGAAGACTACTGGCCATTTCTCTGGCCAGTTCAAATTATGACCTGGAGCCTTCAGAAGATCCCACCTACAGGAACAGAAGCTTTTTCACATCCCTATATTATTTTTTTAAACACTTTGTGAAAAGACTTAGCCCTGCACAAAGCAAATCCTTGTCTTCTCCAGAAGGAAGGAAGATCATAATACCAATTCCTACCTTGTTTTTTCTCCCTCTATAGTTGAAGACTTCAAAAATTTGATTGCTCTGGTATCAAAGGAGTCTAAGTAGATGCTTAACACACAGAGTCACTTCCTACATACCCTTTCCATAGTTAGTTCCATTGCTTCCACAAATTCTCCAGTCGAAGTTGTGAACACAGATGGCTTCCACGAAGTTGATCTTGGTTCCGTGAAACAGGAGCTTTTCATTTACTTCCTTCCCTCCGTTTTCCCTTTTCATTTGCTCTTTTTGCCTAACACAAAAACGCAGGGGAGGAGAGTGTGAGCCATGGAAGAAAAGGGAGAAAGGGGTTATAATGTACATGTAAATATCAGCTGGATGAGATATCCAGTCTGCTTTCTCCTCTCTTAGCTTGGAAGATGAGACCGACTAGAAGTATGATGAAAAATTAGAAGATGAGCAATACACTGATACCACTGCTCAGCAATTCTAGATAATTCTGGCTTTCTTCAGTGAATTCAAGCAAGCATTGACACTATTGCAGTCCTCACTGTACCAACCTTTTGCTCCTCTGTAGGGTCCTACTAGTTCTGCTTTAATGTCTCTTGTCCCTTCCCATGCCCGAACTCTCTGCAGAGCAGGGGTGGTACTAACCACAGAGCCTCCAAGCTCCAGCAGTGGGTAAAAGCTACAGGCAGCTTCTTCTTCATTCCCCTAGCGAACTCAAACTGCCATCCATACACCCTGGGCTCCTGCCCCTCAGTGAGATCAGTGCAGCTGAGGAGACAGAGCCAGAAGGAGAGAAACTGAGCCTTCTTTTACCACTGAAGACCTTACTGATTTAGGCCAGAGTCAGACTGAGCTATGACCTGTCTCAAAAGAGGAATCAAAATGGACAGCTCAACTAGTATATCCCATCACTATTTCACAGCATCCAGATGTCCCACAGGTTTTCAGAAGCTGATGAAGTGGACAACACAGTAATATTCTTCAGGAGATGATCAGAAAGTCAACAGGGCCAGGGAGAGAGGAGAATCCTTCCAACTTGTAAACTGTGTAAATGAAAATTTAAGAGCAATGGACTGAAATTTGTTCATCGAGAACTTGTCAGTGTTAAACTCTGCCAGGTTTGCTTAATTATCTCTCTGGAGGAGGATAAAAAGTATGTACTATTACATATTTTGAAGTGTCTTAAAGTTTTGCTAGATGACAAGGTTTTAGATGTTATTAGCTGGTAACTTCCTGGGTTCAGTCGTTCTGCATGTGGAAGTACTTACTTGAACAGGATTTTTCTTTTCCTTTACCATTCCATATGGTCCATGAACACTTCCATGAAGTATCTGTGCTTTTGTTTTAAACTAGACAACTGTTCTACACAACAGCTTAATCTGCTACCAAATTCACCTGCACATGGTTGTTTATTGTCACTATCACCAGCTCAAATCTGTTGGTATCCAGTTTGGCGTAAGTACCTGGAGTTCAGTATCACTGATGGAGATGTTGAAAACTGGAAAGGAGCTCTGGAACTCTGAGACCATTACGTTAAAGCACAAGGGTTCTTTCTCACTGAATACTGGCTGCATTCAGCAAAAGAACTCTTAAAGAAGCCTTAAATAAATCTGACTGGAAAAAACCAAACAGAAAGGGCTCAAGCACCAAGCACCCTTACCCTTGCCCACATCTTTTTTAGGAAGTATTTAATATACTGTAATGGATAAACACCTGTAACATACAGAACACGCGTGCAGCAGGCAGTTACTGTTCAATCCCTGAGACAATACACTATTCCACATCACTGTGGGTATCCTCATGCCAGGTCTGAGTCATTCATGTCCCCTCCCTGCATCTGCCACGGAGCCATGCAAAAGGAACCTCCACCCAGGAGCATGGTGTTCTCTGGAAGGCCTTAGACACTGAATTTCACCCCTGAAACTGCCCCTAGGAAGGAAATACCAGTCACGTTACAGCACAGGTGGTAACGTCTTTTCTTTCCCAGGAAGTAGATACAGGACACCAGCCCCTGGAGATTCCCTCCCCATAAGGATGAGGAAACAGATACCAACCACTGAAACACTTTCCAGAGGGATGGATTCTGAATCCTCCGTATTTTAAGAACAGTGTAGTTTTTCATAGTCTGATGAAACAGCTGCTTTATTTTGTTGTATTCAGCAGTCGTATTACTGATCTCCACTGCCTGTAAAATATAAACCAAAGCAAAAGAAGACATGAGGCTTCAGTTAGCTCGTAACACACAGAAGTCTAATTACAGCAGATATACTTTCAGAAGGGTCCCCAAACTATACTTACGAAGGTTAAATTAATGCTTTAGATCGTGACTATGTGAATAATTAGACAGACACTTAATATGTAAATCAGTATGTCACTCCTGCTTTGCACAGACACCTCACCTCTCTTCAGGAAGGATGCTGAAAGTGAAAGGAGCAATTAAATGCTTATCTCCAAGGAAGAGTTCACATTTATAACTTTAAATCTCAATGAAAGAGTAATTTCAAAAAGAAAACCTGACTGAGTATTCCAGATAATATTAGTTTTATATATAAAGCTGATGAAGAACAAAAGATGTTAGATAACAGTATCATTTGTAACCAGACATTTAAGGGAGCTTCAGCTATTAAAGATGAAACAAAGAAAATACATACAACCTCCCAGCATCCTGGCTCCTTAACTGTTCAAAGTTAAAACTTGGACATTTTCACTTAAAGATAGATTTAAGGAAGAAAGCTACATTTCTAAGCATGAGAGAACAATTAAGATTCTAATAGGAATGTTACACTAAATACCTGCTTAAGCAAATACATCTCCTCCTTTCCTACAAGAAACAAAGTCTACTTATCCACACTTTCTGCGTGTAAAAACCCATCAAGAAACGCACATTTTTCCCAAAGAGAAGTTAAGGCAAAACATAATTAAAACATGCTCTTCTGCTTGCTTATGTCATGCGTGAATTTTCCATTTTTTTCTCCAAAGTAATGTGTGTCTTTAATCTTTTAGAATAAACACTTATCTTCCATAAACCTGACTGAAAATGCATAATGCTGGCAGATTGATGCCACTGGGTAATACTTTCCACTTTACTGCTGCCTAAGCCAAGTGGAGACTCAAGATGACTTAAAGTGAAATGCCCAACATTCCACATATCGAAGTTGTGTTCTAAGCAGGAACATCCTAGGAGGTAATATGAAAACGACATCTTAGCCTGTCCGGCAAAAGCTCCATGTTTTAGAAGGCTGAGTTTGGAGAGGAGATAAAATCTGTTTTATATTTCACAGCTGCATATAAAAAAACCAAGTGTTTTTTCTGGACACCATGTCCAGTTTGTGCATTAAGTACTTACTGACGAAGAAGCCTATCATAGGAAAGTCTTCTAAGGATTAAGAATAAAGTCAGCTGCACAAGGAAGAATTATTTCTTTGAATTTATTAAAAAGCTTTTACAAGGTTGAATTAAATTTTCCATGTTGTAATACAAGAGTATTTTCCAAAGCTTCTTTACAACACAACACATAAAACAATTTGGATGGGTGAGCATTTATTATCTGCGTGTTCTATGACACCACAGCTCAAGTTGCTCACCATCACCTACAAGATGAAAGTTATGTCACTATATTTCAGTACTATATATTTTATTGATACATAAACAATTCTTATTTAGACTACAAATATGCTTTTGCTATGTTACATCTTTTACTGCGGAACCGTAACGGTCCCAGGTAAAACAGAGAGGATCAGTCAGGTGGCACGAGGCCAAATCCTGTAAGAAAGGTACTTCAATTATTTTATCATATGATGGCCTCCAAGCAGCAAAGCCAGTTCTCCTCTGCACGAAAATTCTGTAGAATTGGCTTTATTTCCCCAAGGACGTTTCCCCTGCTAATAAAGGGTAACACCACATCGCTATTGCAGGTTGATACTTCGTAACGACGTAACCTCTTTAGCTCATCATCCTTAGGTCATCTTCAGAGCTGAAAAGGAAAATCCTGGAGAGCGTAAGCATTTGCTAACCCACTATCAAGGACTGGAGTTTCTGAGGCAGAGAAAGAATCACTTCCCTGACGATGATTTCTATTAGCTGTGACTGTACAAGATTAGCGTTCTGTGATATCAAACCTTGATCTCTGGTTAACTTAGGTTTTGGAAGCAGCACAGTTTGTATTAGTGACAGTGACCCAACTGGAACTAACATCTATAAAGTGCACAGACAGACTCTTCACATTGCATCAGCTCCCATTCCTGTTACAGCACAGCAATCTTTGGCATGCGTGTCAGGATTCAGCAACATCGCAGCCACACAAAGACCAATCCTCTGAAATAAAACCACACATTCATTGCACACATTTCTCAGTTGGACATTAAAGATACAATTTAAAACCCAGCATGAAGTTCCAAGACAATATAATTTTTTTTTTTTTTTTGCCTTTAAAAGGTTTACCAACTACTAATTCCAGTTTGTCTGTTAAATAAAGTAAATAAAGACAGAAGAAATTCACACCAGCTTTCCAATTGGCATTGCCAATTTCCATTGTGCATATCATACACTCTACCTTCTACAGAACTATGACTCTCAATGACTTACAGATTAAGACACTGCAACACACAAAAAATAAGCAATGTTACCAAAACAGAGCTGCTCCTTTTAAGCAAGGATGACTTTCTCCCTATCTATCTCATATAGGTGTTCCTTTCTACTTCCAGCGCAGCAAATTGTGCCAGGATTATTTGTCAATGTCTGAAGAGAAGGGAATTCATCAAGTCGTAACTGTCAGATCTTACGATGGTCACCACAAGCACGCAGAGTCCCAGCCAGTGCCAATATTACCTTCTGCAAAAAAACAAGCTTAGGGTCCCACAGAAATATTTAATCTAGCCCATGCTTTGACTTTTAGCACTAACAGGTCCTGTGGGCTTTGGGTACAGAATTAACTTTTCCTTTCCTATGAAAGACACCCAGTTTACAGGTTAAGAGATGGTTTTCTTAGGTGTCAACTCAGCAAGCAAACTGAGCTCTGGGAAACAAGGTGGTCCTTCTATTTAATGGATCTCCACGAGCAGCACCAGCAATACCATGGATCTGCACACTGCATTGCAAAGCCTCTCACACTCACCTCAGTGACTCCAGAAACACCCCAACAAATGCACTCAACTAAAGTTCAGTCTGATTTTTTCAGAGTAAGGGAAGCAGTTAAGTACATACAACTTGAAGACCTAAAAGGAACTGAGCTACTTCTCTTCCTGGAACTCTTTTGAAAAAGTCAAGCTTATGTTAATCGATTAAGCTGCTGCTAAGCCAAGGGAAGAGCTGATTAGCTTTATTATTTTGACAGAGCTCAAAATATCACAGGCCCAAATCTTCAAAAGGTCTGTCTGCCAGATTCCCACACAAACTCATTATTAGTTCATTCAGCAGGTGCTGGACACCTGACACTTTTACAATCTTGAAAACTAGGGGGTTTTTGGTAATTGTGAAAAACAGCTATTTGAAAGGAGCTCATGTACAGAGCAGTTGACTTAAATTTTGCTCATTGATTTTTTATCAGAACTGTATTTAAAGATGGATTTGCTATATACACACGTGGCCAGATATGGCTATTACACTGAGGGAGGTATAATCCAAAATCCAACACAAGAGGGTAGTCAGGGTAAAATGAAACATTTGGCACAAAGCAGAATCACAGAAACTAGTTCATAGAAGCTAAGAGACATGATATTTCTGGTTCTTATGCCACTGCCAATGTAACTACACTAGGGAAAATAAAACACACAGAGTGAGAATAGCAATGGAGCTCTCTGTCAACCCAAGGTAGCCAGAAAAAATTCTGGAAATATGATATTACTTCTGTCCTGTCCCTAGCCATCAAGGTATCCATGCCAATACAACATGGTCAGCATCATACAAGATTTTGTGACACAGTCAATGAGGAAAGCCTCTTATGCTCCACATTATGTGCTGTTACTTAATCAGGGTCAAAACCACTACAAAAAAAGCACAAGTGTAACACTGAAAAGCCTTTTTTCTAGCATACTGTAGTACTTCCGCTGTCTGTGTTGCTCTTCCAGAAGGACTGCTTCCTAATACCACCAGAACTAGTAATTTAAAAAATACCTACACATTTCTGGTCTTCGTGTTGTCCCAAAATGAGGGTTCTTTTTACCCAATGTGCACTGAGCAAAAAAACACACAGAGTTGAGATATCTGATTAATTAATGTCTGCACAGAAATGGGTGCTAGGTGCTAACTCCACAAAGCTAGCATGGCTTGGGTGGTACACAGCTGACATTTTATTCATTCCAAGCAACAGTTATCAGTACATTTCACAACTACATTTAGTCATCCTAATTCCTGTTGTTTTTTGAGAGGTCTGTCTTCACTTAAAGTCATTCTTTTTCTACCATGCATGCCATGTGGGGAAGGGGCTTTATTGAGTAGGGGGCTTTCCCCACCTGTGGCTGAGTTTTTTACTATGCTAGTTAGGATAATTCACCTGTAGTAGTTCAAATAGTTCCCTTTAATTTATCAGTAGTTTTCATTCTCTTTGGGCTTGTCTTGGTCTTATCTTGGTGTTTCCTTATTTGGCCAATTTATGGCATCATCTTGTTTCTCTCCCTGGGAGAATGTTTTGTTAACTACCCAGAAACCGGTACCAAGTACTGTCCTTTATCTCCTTTCTTGCATTCCTCCAACACTGGTAGACCAAATAGGAACATAGACTTTGGGCTGGCA
This sequence comes from Antrostomus carolinensis, assembly GCF_000700745.2. NCBI lineage: Eukaryota > Metazoa > Chordata > Aves > Caprimulgiformes > Caprimulgidae > Antrostomus > Antrostomus carolinensis. The sequence continues at coordinate 21,037 of NW_010323887.1, read as the reverse complement.
GGGGTTTGTTTTATTTTCTTTTGTTGAAGAGAACACCGCAAATGTTTTTAGATATTATTGGCTGTAACTCTTTATTTCTGCCATTCCTCGAGGCTGCGGTCTGTGCTTAGATCAGTGATGTACATGACAGTACTCAGTGACTTGGACAAGCATATAGAGATTTCCTTTCCTAGGTCTCCAATCCAGACTTTATCTGCCAACAGCCAAAATGGTATTATTGGATGACTTTTTAATGGCCTACACAGAAAGGGTTTGGTCTCAGCCCAGCTTCTAGTGAAGAAACACACACTTCATAGACGCCTCTTGCTTAACCAGTCCACCAGGTCACCAAGGAAAGCCATTAGTACATTTTAACAGGGAAACTTTTTGTCTTGAATTTGGTGAGTTTTGTTTTTGCAGGTAGATAGACGCCTAAAATGCAGATGAAGTTCATGGGAATTTAGCACCTTTTTCAGGACCTCTTGGGAGATCACCTAGATCTTCAGTACACCCAACCAAGAAAACAGCCCTGTTCTTTTTTAGCATCTAACCAGTTACAATTGCTTCAGTAATCGCAGCATCCTTATTTGAATGGTGCCTTTTCATTACAATTACGGGAAAAAAAATAAAAAATAATTTTAAAACATACCTTGTATCCCAAGTCAGGAAGTGCAGATTGATCCCAGTGGCTAGGACAGGCTTGATTTGGAATAGAAGAATCCCTCTGGCTGCTTGCACAGAAAACAAGGTGTTAGTAATTCTAGTCCTGCTCTGAACATTCAAACTGTCAGCATCCCCTTGGCCAATTCCTACATTTAAAAATAAACAAAATAAACCACAAAGAAACTGGGAAACAGCCTCATTCTGTGAACTGGGCTTTGCATGCTGCCACTCAACTGTCAGAGTCTTCTTTTACTTGCTTCTTTAAGAAACATCTGTCCATCACCAGTCCTGTAGATGTGGTACTTGGAGTAACATGTATTCCAGAAACCAGGTGATGCACCAAACCAGCAGTTTGTGATACAGCTTCTGTTCTGTCAAATGTTTTCTTCTAGCAACAGCTGCATTCTTTACACAATTACTGCCACACTGGCAGCCATTTTGCCTTATAATTACTTCTGAAATATGAAAAAACAACAACTTAAAGAGCATCATTTACCCTTTCTTTATCTTCTGCACATCTTCAGAAGACACGAACTTTGGTCGCCTGCAGACCCGTCTTCGAGTTTTAAAAGAGATGTTTGTCTGGGTCATTTCTTGAGGAGGAAAGAGAAGGAAAAAGAAAAAGTCATGAACAAGTCTGCAAGATGGTGTCATTAATGAATGACAGTTATTCAACCTGTGCCTATCTTGCTTGCTTCCTTAAGTCATTCATCCTCTTTAAACATTGCTTCAGCAGCACAGAAAGATGCTTTATTTTTCATTTTTATCATCCACAGGAATAACTCACTTAAGTTTTACCATGACTTTATGTGAAGACTATGTATCTTTTTATTTCTGGTCCTTTGTGAATCTGGATATTGTCAAGGATAAGGGGGAAAGTTACTTTTGTAAGGAATTTTATATGGGCCATCACTACCTCACTTTTCTTTCGAATGAGTAAAACTGGTAATGTTAGTAAAAGAAAACATAGCTTCTAAAAGCTGGGACAGCTTGCAATTTAGTCTCTGTATAGTTGTAAATGAGAACCTTTAAAATGAGTACCTTTAAAATTGAGCTGGTAATGATGCAAGCCAGCCTGGAAAAGTATGGTGGCATCTGGATCTGCTAGATACGACTGTTCAAGAGTAGCAGAAGATGGCGAGTTCA
>NW_010323887.1:15122-19215 GCF_000700745.2 Antrostomus carolinensis | reverse complement strand
AGAGAGAGAGAGAGAAGAGTAATGAGTACATACAGTCAGGACTAAACCCTGGATAACTAGTTTGGGTAGAGGGAAAGAAGAGGCAAAGAATAGGATTAAGAGGAATCCACCCAGAACTACCATGGCCCAAATGGAATAGTTAAATTTCTTCTTAGTAGCTTACACGGTTCTGTGTTTTGGATTTGTGCTGAAAACAGTGTTGATAACACAGGAATGTTTTAGTTGTTGCTGAGCAATGCTTACACAGAGCCAAGGCTTTTTCTGCTCCGCACACCACCACACTAGTGAGGAGACTGCTGGGGTGGTGCGCGGCACAAGAAGCTGGGAGGGGACCCAGCTGGGACAGCTGACCCCAACTGACCACAGGGATATTCCAGACCATATGACGTCATGCTCAGCATATAAAGCTGGGGGAAGAAGAAGAAAGTTGGGGGGGAATATTTGGAGTGATGGCATTTGTCTTCCCAAGTAACTGTTACACATGGAGCCCTGCTGTCCTGGAGATGGCTGAACACCTGCCTGCCCATGGGAAGCAGTGAATGAATTCCTTGTTTTGCTGTGCTTTTGGACACAGCTCTCGCTTTACCTGTTAAACTGTCTTTATCTCAACCCATGAGTTTTCTCACTTTTACCCCCCCCAATTCTCTTCCTCATCCCACTGCGGGGGACCGAGCGAGCAGCTGTGCAGGGCTTAGTTGCCAGCCGGGTGTGACGGATGCACTCCACTCCTCGACCAAACTAGGTGGTAGTTTGGTTCAGGTTCCAAAGGAAATAAAGGCCTCTGGCTCCGAGCCAGGCCATGAACTTCTCTAGCTCCAACCTGTTCTCTGAAAACCCACAGAGGAACAGGGTGACATGGTGAACACTGATGCATATGAGTTTGGAAACTGGAACACTGATCATGTGATTAACATATGAATAGCCAGTTGTTCTTCCAAGACTAATTTGTCAAGGAACACAGAAAGTTGTGGGTACAAGGAGTCTCACGCTGACCTTTTCCATCACATGTAATTTGACTGCAAGCCAACCACTTTATTCCACAAATCTGACAGCGTCAGTGAGCTTTTTATAAGCTCTCTCTGCTAAGCAGCAGTCTGCACAGTGGTGATCTCCCCTTGAGCTGGGACACCTCTCAAAGTTACTCCTGAAGGCTGAGAGATCCCTTACCAACTGCAGAACTTCGGTAAGCAACCAATATCACGCATAACTTTGTATTATTGTGTATAAAAATTTGTATTGGTAACTTTGAATTATTATTATTATTATATTCTCTCTGCAATAAGTAATAGAGTGAACCTTGCCACAGGGCTTTAAGTCTCACTTACAGCATCTTACTTCAATAAAGCTACTTTCGCTGCTACCTTTGGCACTGGTCTTTAAATGGTCTAAAATCTCCTCCGTGACAAACTGATGTAGTTGTCAGATTCTAAATCTGCTCCACGACACCAGGGTTAAACCACAATGCAAGTATAATTCCCTACAAAACAATGTAAAATATGAGGGTGTGCTGATGGAGATGCTTTCCATTTAAGCTGCTCACTGAAATCAAGGCCCACCAATACAAGAGTCACTATACCCATCATCTTTCCCTGCCCACTTTTCCATGTCCCTGGATCAGCTATATGTTCTGCCATTTGTAAACCAGATGGGGAAAACTCATCTGCCCTGGGGGAAGGAGAGATTCCTTATTTATTTCTTTTCCTGCATTTTTCAGTTAGATCACTCTCTCATCAAAGAGGACTTGGCCACCCAAGGAAAAAGGCAACATTTGATCTGAGAGAGCAGAGCAATCCTTGCATGTCCAAGGAAGCAGGACAATGCTCAGAATAGAGGCAAGACTTCCTGAATAATTTAAAAGGCAATACATTTCAAGGACAGTGTATACATGTTAAATTTGCATAGAAGCCACAGACACCTCCAAAAGGGAATCTGACTGGAGAAGCCAGCATGCATCATCAAAAACAGCCTGATCAACACAAGCTGAAAAAAAAGAATTTTGCTTTCCTGCATTTGCCAACAAGGTCTTTGTCAGGGAAGTGGTTATAACAAACCATCCAGACACAGAGAAAGCCAACTGTTCATACCGAATCTCACTGCAAGGAGATAAGGTGTGTTCCCTCCCCTCCAGCCCATCACCACTTTGGCACCTCTGTTATGGACATCTGTAGCTTCACTGCCCTACTTGACACTGTAGAATTCAAGCACAAGTGTCTGCTTGATTAACCTTCCTGAGTAAAGGGGAGTGGGTGGAAGCGTCTCCACACATTTCTTCAGCAGTGATTCAAAGCACAGGATGTGGACTCACCTGTTCTCCATATTCAACCCACTGGCCTTGGTCATTCTTCCAATACCAAATCCACTGTGTAGTCAATGCAAATGTGGGTTTTGTGACTGATGATGGTGTAGAGAGGCGGCGAAGTGAAGAAGAACAGCAGGTCATTGTCTGGAAATCAATGTTCTTATCTGCTATTCTGTAAGGACAAATTCAGGTTTATTATAGTTAACAATGTATATTTTATCCTCCAATCCCTAGTTTAAGCTAGTGCAATTTTCTTTAATATAATGTAACTGCCTGAACTTATTTAGGCCTGAAATAAGAGTATTTCCCACAGCATGCATGGTAGCTCTGAGAACTGTTTCCAACCTTCAGAAGTGAACTATGGCCTGTGAGACACTGAGTGCCATCTCAATTGCGAGCCAAATGTTGCACTGTCAGCTTTACAGACAGCCTGGGGCTACATGTACCATGTGGCAAAAGGTATTTCTGCAATAAAGAAGCATGGTTACAGGTTTTCTCAGTACAAAACCAGAAGCTGGTACGTATGTGACTGAGTTTGCCAGCAAACACTTGCAGCTTATCAGCTTTGTTCTTTTTCTGTGGTTACAGAGGATGCAATCACAGCTGTGAGTTCTGTAAATAGTATTCATTGCTGGAGCCACCTGGGCACTTACTCCTGGGAGGCTTGAAAAATTAACTCTCAGCCAGAAAGATTTTGAAAGCAGCCTCCTCGTGGGAATCTTGCTTGGGAATAGCCTAGTCAAGCTGCAAATCAAAATCACCTGCTGTCTGAAGAGGCATGGGACAAAATGACTATACCATTTTATTGAGGCCAAACTTTGGGTCCCCTATGAATCCAGGTGGCTTACAGTGGGCCTTTCAGAAATCAGTTAAAGGGAAAATGTGCTCACTTAAAAAAAAAAAAATAAAAAAATTAAAAAAAAGGGCGGCTTACTCAAAAGAGCATTTCATAAAATTTCTCTAGGCACATTATAGATATTATTGTATTATATTATTATTATAGATACTAGCTGTATTAGGAAAGGAATAGCCATAGAGAAGGACCAGCTCTGAACTGTTGTTAAAAGGTCCAATTTAATTATTATAAATAAATGATGATTAATTATCTGAAATACTAATATCCTAAGCACTAAATTCTACCCCGCTTCTTTTTACCCTGTAGAGTTCTAAATGCAAGATAATGTTGTGTTATTTTTAGAAGATAAAAGTGGGGTGATATTTCCATGCAATCACTTTTACTTTTCTTTTTAAAAAGGAAAATTCTCATTCATACATCCTCCCAGATTCTGAGAAGCTCGGTAACCAGAAGTTACGGAAGTCAGACATCTTTAGGAAGAAAACAAGAGTTTTTCCTCAGGGGCTCAACCACAGTTGCTCTAAGCAAGCAGTCCAGCATCATTATACCTGCTGTTTTTTGGGTCACAATAGGCCTTTTCAATTTCCTCCATCATGGAAAGGTCATTCCAGGTGATCCCATTATATACCTGCCATCGATATGGCAAGTGGTAATGAACAAATCTGCATTTATCTGTAATGAGATCAGACATAATCAAGAGCTCTGCAATCACAACACAGAGAGCAAGACAAGAAAAACAGAAGGAACAAGCATTTTTTTTTTTTACACTCTGGCTTTATCTCCTGGGTTTTGGTATAAGAAATTGTGTTGGGTTTGTGTGGTGGGGTGTTGATAGCAGAGGAGGGGCTACAGGGGTGGCTCCTGTGAGAAGCTGCTAGAAGCTTCCCCAGCTCCAAGTTGGACTTGCCTCTGGCCACCCATCAGCTATCACAGAATGG
>NW_010323887.1:7002-14608 GCF_000700745.2 Antrostomus carolinensis | reverse complement strand
TGTGAGAACCTGCCAGAAGCTTTCCCTGTCTCTAACACAATCAATGCCAAACAGCTCCAAGATGGACCCGCTGCTGTCCAAAGCTGAATCCATCAGCGGTGGTAGTAGCACTTCTGGGAAAACATACTTAAGAAAGGTAAGAAATAAATCTATGCAATTGGAGCCAGAGAGAAGAGTGAGAATATGTGAGAAAAAACACCTCTGCAGACACCAAGAACAGTGAAGAAGGAAGGGGAGGAGGTGCTTCAGGTGCTAGAGCAGAGATTTCCCTGCAGCCCATGATAAAGACCATGGTGAGACAGGCTGTCCCCCTGCAGTCCATGGAGGTCCATGGTGGAGCAGATGTCCACCTGCAGCCCATGGAGGACCCCACACCAGAGCAGGTAGATGCCTGAAGGAGGCTGTGACCCCACGGGAAGCCTGCGCTGGAGCAGGTTCCTGTCAGGACCTGGGGCCCCGTGGAGAGAGGAGCCCACGCTGGATCAGGTTTGCTGGCAGGACTTGTGACCCTGTGGGGGGACCCACGCTGGAACAGCTCGTGAAGAACTGCAGCCTGGGGGAAGAACTCATGTTGGAGAAGCTCGTGTAGGACTCTACCGTGGGAGGGACCCCATGCTAGAGTAGGAAGAGTGTGAGGAGTCCTCCCCCTGAGGAGGAAGGAGACTATGTTTGATGAACTGAATACAACCCCTATTCCCCATGCCCCTGCACCACTGAGGGGGAGGAGGCAGAGAAACTGGGAAAAAGTTGAACCCAGACAGAAGGGAGGGGTGGGGGGAAAGGTGTTTTTTAAGATTTGGTTTTATGTCTCATTATCCTATTCTGAACGAGTTGAGTCCATTTTGCTCTTGACCATAATTGGTGAGTGATACCTCCTTGTCCTTGTCTCGACCCACAAGCCCTTTACTATATCTTCTCCTCTCCATCTCACCAGAAGGGAGAAGAGCAAGCGAGTGGCTGCATGGTCCTAGCTGTTGGCTGGGCCTAAGCCATGACAGCAATAAGAGCGCTAAAAACAGAAATATATTTGAACAATAAGGGCATGTGTTTCTCCAGTCTTATCTAGAAAAGCAACATAAGCTTTCATACTGCCAAATATACTTCAAAGAAACCACAGCCTTCCCTTTGCTGAGACATGACATTGGCAGCTGAGAGAGCAGTGCCATAGATAGGAAGTGTGTCTATGTGTCACACCAACATAGAATCAGAGAATGGTTTGGGTTGGAAGGGATATTAAAGATCATCCAGTTCCAACCCCCCTGCCATCAGCAGGGACACCTTCCACTAGACCAGGCTGCTCAAAACCTCATCCAACCTGGCCTTGAACACTTCCAGGGAGGAGGCATGTTTCTCAGCTGTAAGAAGTCCAGTCTACACATCACATAAGCACTCTGATATATTTGGTTCTCTTTTTCCCTTAGTCCCTTAGAGTTTATGAGGTGGTTACCAGGGCCTGAATGTTTTTTCCCCCATCATAAAGGACTGCAATACTCCACAGAACACCCCCCAGGAGGGGCTGTACACTCACCTCTGAACATGCAGCACAAAGCCCTGCTAACAAGACTGCTAGGCACTGCTGGAATTGTTGCTTTGCTTCTCAGAAAATGGGAAGCTGCAACTTTAAACTGCCTTGCATGCAAGACCTGCAGCACTGCTATATACCCTTCACATAGGAAGGGGAAGACTTCTGGGTTTTTTTTAAAGTCATCTACATTTTCAATGCATATATGTTTGCATGTTTGAGTTCAGACCTGCTTAACACCCCTGGACGAGTGTGTGCTGCTGGATACAGGCAGAGGCTGACCTGCAGGCCTCCCACTGGGGAAAGCTAATTTACACTCCAGTATGGACCAAACTTCTTATTTACAATTTTTGAGCCAAACATGGCATGGCAAATCACACTAACTCTCCAATCATTATTGGAGTCTAGCTATTTGGTGGTCACAGTATACCTGCTTGGAGCCTGACCTCCACAGCTAGCACATGGGTACACCATTCACATTACACATGTTCAAAAGTTCATAAACTTAAGCCTCAAGCCTGGCCCTAGAGAAGCTAAGAGTCTGAGAAATGTGCTACAAGGCTGGAGGAGCTGCTGCACAGATAGAGCCAGAAGGAGTTTCACCATTCCTGACCCCTCATGCATCTGACCACAGAACATATGGAAACTAACCCTGGTTATGAAGGCAACAGTGTCATTCACTCCTTTCTTCCTTCTTTTTGTTAACAGGGCTGGAGTGCACCCTGTCTTGAAAGCACTGTGCTTAAATTAATCGGAAAGTTGCAGACAAAACCATATTTGGTCTCTCCTGGCCAGATTTCATTTCTATGGTCCATAAAATACTCATGCAATTTGTTTTTTAAAGTACTGTCTGTCTTCGAAGTAATGGTGAAGAAGAGTTATTATCAAGCCCTAAAGTAACTTACTCATCTGCCTCTCAGAAAAAGAGCTTCTGACAGGAGAACTGCATCTTTACCAGGACACAAACGCTAAGCGACTGTTCAGGGACAGCCCCTGAATACAATTGTTTGTACTTATATTTTTCCCCCGGGCCTCTTTTATTGGCCACTGCCAGAGAGATGATGGACTGGATTTCTCTTCAGCTTAGCTGGTACAACTACTATGTTTTCTTAAGACGTTTTAACACCTGGGATCACTTTTTAAAGGACTTAATGGGGGAGAATAGGGCTATTATCTGATGTACGTACATAGGATACAGCTGGAATAAAGGATGATATATTGCTACCAGTTGTCAATGATGACAGCATGAGACCACCTCTTAAACTGATCTAATAGTAACACTTGAAGGGTTTTTGGCACAGAAACATACCCAAAGCCTGCCCTCATCAACAGGGCTGAAACAGGCCATAGATGGATCATCCAGAGGAGAAAGGGTGTAAGTGCATTCACTTGACTTTCCTCTGACTGCGTTTGACCTGGTTTTGCTAGGGTAGAGTTAATTTTTCTTTTTAATAGTTAGAATAGCTGTGTTTTAGTTTCAGTGTAAGACTTGTTATGAGAAGAACATTGATAAAAATACTAATGTTATTAGTTGCTGCTGGAGCTCAAGGCCAGTGTTTGGCTGGTTCACAGCTGCATTAGGACCGAGAGGGAGAAGCGCAGTGAATAGCAAACCCAAACTGGCATCTGGTTGTGCCAATGAGATATTCCATATCATATCACGTCATGTCAGTATATTAACCAGGGATGACCGGAAGACGGGGGTATTCTCTCTTGGGGATTGCTAAGGCTCTCGCTCTTCTGGGGTTTCGGTTTCAGGACTGACTCGGCTCCAGGATCGCTGGCTGGCACAAGCTGGGCATCGGTCAGCGGGTGGTGAGCAACTGCACTGTGCATCACTCATTTGTATAGTCTGTTATCACTGTTGTTATCATTATAATTTTATTTTAATTAGTAAATAGTTTTTATCTCAACCCGTGAGTTTCTTTGCCCTTTTCCTTACAATTCTCTCCTCTGCTCCCTGGGAGGCTAAGAGAGAGCAGGCTGTGTTTGGCTGCAAGGTGCAAGCCAAAAGGGTGAATCCACCCAAACCATCACAGTGTTTGTAATTCTGACTTTGTTTGTTAGTGACTTTGAAACAAAGCCAATGAGTGAGAAGGCACAATTGGCACTTCCACTCCATATGTCACCAGTAGTCCAAGCCACTCAGTGGGGAATGCCTCTGCAGACACAGCTCTCCGAAGATAACATTACTCTTTATAAAGCTTACCTTTATGTTTGCAGTACTTCCAGACGTAGAACACGCATATGTCATCACATTTATCTTCTTGGTTGTTCTTTGAAGCTTTAGCAGAGGAATCGTCTTTTTTATCTACAGGAAAGAACACATCAGTCCTTATTTGCCATACCAAAATACAACCCTAAGAGAAAGACAACGCATTTGGTATTTCAACCTAAAAATAACAAGGAGTTGACTGCCTTAGCACTGACAGGCTTTAAAGCCAGGACCCTTCTGCACAGGAGGACAGGAGATTTGATCTTTGAGCTGAGCCCAAAGAGGTCCGTGACTCCATGGGAAGCTCATGTTGGAACATCTTGTTCCTGGACTTTCATGCTGGGAAGAGCAGCAGAGGTGAACTGACTGAATCCCCATTCCCTGCCCCCTGTGCCGCAGGGGGGGAAGGTAAAGAAATTGGGAGCAAAGTGATTTGAGCCTGGGAAGAAGGGAGGGGTGGGGAAAGGTGTTGTGAGGTGTGGTTGTTATGTCTACTTGGATGATTTGCAATTAATTAAATTTATTTTTCTTCCTCAATTTGAGTCTGTTTTGTCCATGACCATAACTGGTGAGTGAGCTGTCCCTGTCCTTCATTCCTAATCCTCTGCCCCTTCGTGGTGAGTCCTGTCCCATCTCTCTGGGTGGGGGGAGTGAATGCAGGACCACATGGTCCCACTGTGGGTCAAACTACCACACAATCCCAGACCACTCCCCAGAGTGGACACAAACAGATGCTGTGCTGTGCAAGAAATTTCAACACTCCTCCGCAGGCTGTCTGGTACTTTGGCTTTCAGCATAGAGTAGGGTAAGCACAAAAGCTGCACTCCGACTACCACAGGGAGCTGTAGGGCTGTGCAAAACCAAATCCCAATAAGAACTACTGATCTCAGGACCAGAGGTTTAGAAACAATCCATACCTTTGCCTTTACCTCCAGCTCCTCTTGGCAACTGGTGTTGGCTCTGACCAGGTACACTGCTACTGAGACCTGCATGAGAAGAAGACTGAATAAACAGTACTGCTGGACCAGAACCTCAGCTAGCTGGCAGCATCCCAATTTGTGTGTTGAGCATTACATCTGTCACACATAATTTTTCACCGGAACTCCACTGCTGACTTAACAGATCAGCAATAACAGTTACAAGTCCCAGCTAGTCACAGTTATCAGCAGCCACTCAACAGCAGGTTTGCATGCAGTATTTTGGGCAGTAGTAATACAGCTCTCCCTCCCACATGACTCCACCTTGGCTTACTCCATTCCTGAAAGCAGATCAATGGCAGAAGGGAAAAAAATATGTACATGTTGTAAGAGGGGAAATAGCAAAGCTGATTCCACATGAAAGTAGTTGGTACTTATCTAGATATTTACCTTCTGGAAGTGGCACATGCAGAGTGGAGCCCACTGTTTGCAAAGGTATCTTTGGTTCTTTACTCCTTATAACTGCCGGATTTTTCAATAAATTTTCTCTTGGTTTGTAGTCGTGTACTGAGAGCACAGAAAGGATGATGGAGTTTAGCTGTGAGGTAAGGCAAGAATGGCTTCTACCTCTATCAAACTCAGAATCCCATTTAAACCCAGTGTTTCCTACAACTTACTTTTTCCCTTCTTCAGTTCCTTGTTGAATTCCACATGCTGGTGATCAGATATAGCCTGGATGTTTGAAGCTATGTTTGCATCAATGCCTCCAGTTTCCAACACTCTCAATGCATGGGTATCCAAGAGGTTATGTGATCTATTGCACGGTAAAAATCTACATTCCCCTTGGAGAAAGTGTCGACAAATATGAAGCTTGTTGCAGTTGTTTTGCTGGTTGCAGATACCATTCTTTCTGTTGTAAAACTGGCAGACCTAGAAGTGGGGGAGGAGAGATACAAAACAAAATGGAAAAGTACATTAGAATCAGTATTTTTTTTTTCTTTGTTCTATAGGCATGCAGCTTCAACAGCAGAAAAATGGTGACTAAAAGGTTTATGTTCCTTGTGAATTCTTTAACTTAGATGGATTTCTTGCACAGAGGAGCAGGCATTTTCAGCTGACTCATGCATTTTCAGTTTTGAAGTTGTGCAGAGTATTTTTTTCCAAGAAAAAGAAAAGACAATCCAACAAGCATTCACGTTGGTACTCCTAAGCAAGACAGTGGCATAACAACTGACTGTTCTACAGTTATTCTATTAAAACAAAACCATAACAAAGAACAAGTGTCTCCATAAAAACATGTACACTGTGTCAAATTAGGTTATTATTTCATGGAGCTGAAACTATATTTGCACTTCCGTTTTGTAAAGCTTATTCTGCATTGAAGATCTGGGTGTTTAAAAATAAGAAGAATGCTTTGAGAATAGAGTACATATGGAAAAAGTCATGCACTACTTTATTCCTCTGCTCATCAAAAAAGAGATATGCAGTGAACTGGACCCAGGGAACAAATCATACACCAGAAACTCCTTCATATCGCCCAGCAAGCACCACAGCAACACTTCTGCTCCTGCGGCCAAGAGGAGCAGCCCATAACGTGAAAGCTGCTTTGAGGACGACACACAGCTGTCTGGCAGACAGCCCCAGCATCACACCAGAACTGTCACAGATCTCCTCCCAACCCCTGTTCCAAGCAACACAGCCAGTTTTTATGCTGTGTTGCAACTGAACATACATAGATTTCTATATCAACTATGGAATTATAGATTGCTGGGATGGGAGTGTTTAAAAGATTGAGAAAATTGGAAGAGTTTCAAGTGCAAAACAACTCCTTACTGGATTCATACTCATTAATTATACCCATTGCAAAAGGCAAGTTCCTCATCACTACCAGTCAGTATCATGCACAGAACAATTTGCCTTCACAAACTTACTCTAAATTAGGTGGGAGCATACAAAACCACAGAAGTGATGTAATTTCAGTGAGCACTGATGGCTACTACCCTTGACGGTTCTTAGCCTCTGAGGGAGGCAGAAACCAAAGCAGGTTTTCTTTCTTTCCCGTCTTCCCTCTGTCACTGTGGATGCTTTATGCTTTTCTACCCCTTGCACTTCAAAGACTGCTCTCATTTACTTTTGACATTTTGATATTTTTGGGATCTGGACGTGTTCTGGTTTTGCTTGTTCTACTGGATTATCCTGCTTCCACCATATACCCTTCCTGCCTGCTCTGCAGGATTTTAGTTTTAACAGATATCTTGCAAATTTTACTTCTCCATGTTTTCCTGCACTCTGTGCAACCATATCACAACTTTCTACTTACCCTCTTGCAATTATGGCTGCTATTTATATATTTAAGCTTAGCTGCATGACAAAATGTTATCAGTGGTGTTACAATCTGTTGAGTGCCCATGCAAGGTGCTGGCAGCAGGGGTGGCCTTTGTGAGAAGGTGCCAGGAGAGCCTCATGCTGGACACAGATGGCTCCAACAGACCCACAGCAGGACATGGTTGAGCCCATCAGCCAAGCTCGTGGCACCTCTGGGAAAACATATTTAGGAGAGGGCAAAATGCTGCACGGTAGTGAGGGGGGCAGTGGGGAAGTGTGAGGAACAGCCCTGCAGATACCAAAGTGAGAAGAAGGAAGGGGAGGAGGTACTTCAGGTGTCCGAGCAGAGATTCCCCTGCAAGGCCACCTAGAGCTGGCTGCCCAGGACTGTGTCCAGACAGCTTTTGAATATCACTGGAGGGGAGACTCCACAACCTCTCTGGGCAACCTGTACCAGTGCTCTGGCACCCTCACAGTAAAAAAGCATTTCCTGATGTTCAGAGCGAACCTCCTGTGTTTCAGTTTGTGCCCATCACGTCTGGTCCTGGGCACCACTGAAAAGAGCCTGGCTCTGTCCTCTTTACACCCTCCCTTTCAGGTATCTACAAACATTTATGAGATCCTGCT
>NW_010323887.1:0-6970 GCF_000700745.2 Antrostomus carolinensis | reverse complement strand
CTGAATCTTCACCTCTCCAGGCTAAACAGACCCAGTTCTCTCAGCCTGTCCTCATGTGAGAGATGCTCCGGTCCCTTCACCATCTTAGTGGCACTTCACTGAACGCCTCTTCCAGTAGCTCCATCACTCCCTTGTACTGGGAAAATAAATTCTGGAAAATTAATTTTGGACCTATTTTCAGCTAATGTAGCAGGCCACTGTGAGAGACATTACGATGAGGAGACAGTGACTTCTAGCAAATCTAGGCAGTTTACTTGTAGGCCTTGGTTGCAGAGGCCCATATGTTATAATTAGTGACAGCCACATAACGAGAGCACGTTCCATGCCGTTAGCATGGACTGCCTTTACAAACAGCACATAGAGGTTGTGTTGTTAAGAACCATTCGGTTGTATGTGGGCAGAAGACCAATAGTTTGGGGATTTTTTTGTTCACAGTATGTTTCTGAAAAAAAAAACCCAAAGATGTGAAAAACAGCGAGGGTGCTGAACCTCACCATGGGTGGGAATTTAGCACAGACCTCTGGCCCTACCAGAGAGGTCTATATGATGCTGTATTGTCATTGGTTTCCATGATGTCAGAAGGGACATTATAACCTTTAGTAGTAACCAGCTATTTATCTTAAGCATCATGTGCCTTTCTTAGAGAGATCCCAAAGCACCAGCACCTGCCAATGCAAAGCAATTATTCACCTATTCCAGAATCTGGGGAAATACCTTCATTTTTCTCTCCTTCGTTTCCCCAACTTTGTCTGAGGGGAATACAGAAAGGCTTTTATCTGCAGTACACTCTAAGATCTACGTATCAAGAACATATGCAAGTACTAGATAATGACAAACACTCTTGTGGGAGATGTTTTGCAACTTCAGTCACTAAAGAATTCAAATGTTATACCACTGCCATGGGATGGTCTTCCTCAGTTGAAGAATATTGCTCTGTTTAGGGGGCCTGATACTGTGGTGACTGATTCCTCCCTCTATTCTTAGCCCCCCTCTCTTAGCAGCTCTAGACCAGATGATGTGCTGCATCAAGCACTTTGCCATCAAAAACAGAAATCTAGCACTTTGCTGCACAAAAAATGGAAATCTAGTTAAAAAGGAGCTTTGCCTATGGTTTGTGGTTTGCTTTTGGATTGCAGATGTTAGTAATTGTGCATAGGTAAAGCTGATTTTAGGACAGAACTAGTTATGGAACTCACCAGTATGGTGACATCCTCCTGGCCAGGGATGCCTGACCATACAGCACTGCCATTCACCTTAATTGCAATTGTTTTATATGTATATTGGTAATCCAGATGCTTGATTGAATTATTTCCTATTTTATTATATGTATCTCCATATTAAACAGTTGGGCAGCCAACTGAAAGTAATGCAGCCAGGGTGGAATCTGGGTATTATCTAATCCAGATCTGTCCTTGACAGCCTGAACCTTTACCGATGCGTAACTCCTCAGGGTAGTCAGGTTACAACAGATACTGCTCAAAGGGCTACCTCCATCTAAAGTGTACGTGCCTCACCTGAGTACTAACCTAACAAGAAAAATACATTAAGGCTTTAAATATGCAGTTTGCTTTTCCCATCCCTTTTCCAAGTGGAGGTAACTCTTCAAATTACTGAGCTGGAAACACACACTTAGTCCAACACCCACCAGAGTCATACAATCAAGCACAAACTAAAGGCCATAACACAGACTTACAGAGTAGTCCCTTGGTTCAAAGGAATAATATAGTTCTCTGGATGCTTTTAGAAAAACTTAAAATCACTGCTTTCCTAACAGGTCTTTCCACAACCCAACCTTACTCTCTTAACTTCAACATCCTGTCCTTTCCAGAAACCTTCTCCTCCAGGAATACTGCTAGTCAAAACCAGAAGCAGAGAGCAGTTTGATATGCAGCCTGAAGCTAGTTTAATAACTACCAAAAAAAGCATAAGACTTATGTCAGGCACTGGTTTTGGGGGACAGAGGACAGGAGCTGCTTTCATGCTTGCATCTTCCTGCTCAAGAGAGTAGGAAAACAAAGCAATTAAAACATAGAATCACGTGAAAGCTGAGGGAGTCCTAAAAAACACAAACATTTTGTATGGAGCATCCATTACACTAAATATCCCTTTAGGGTAGTGGAGATATCAGCCACTTAGGTTACTGTGAGTTTCACTGGGCTAGCCCTTGGCTAGCAGCCAACACAGTCATTGACTCACTACCCCCCAACCCAGGGGATAGGGAAGAGGATTGGGGGGCAAGGGTAAGGAGACTCGTAAGTTGAGATCAGAACAATTTAATAATAGAAATAAAAGAAAACTTAAATATTAATACTAATATTAAAACAGTAGTGATAATGATAACAGTAACAAAGGATGCAAATGAGTGATATCCAGTGCAATTCCGTACCACCAATCAACCAAGCCCAGTCCCTTCCCAGATAACGATCCTGGAGGAGCGACAATCCCCAACCGAAACCGCAATCCCAGAAGAGCGAGAGCCTGAGCCAAAGCCAGAGAGAGCAAGAGAGGAAGAGCCCCTCACTGATATACTGGACATGACGGGATATGATATTGAATACCCCACTGGCATATCCAAATGCAATTTAGCTTATTAACTTAAATATTCCTCACCCCCTTAGATCTTGCCCGTGTAGACTAACAGAGCACAGAGTCCTTCACTTCCAGCAACAAAAACGCAAACACTGGTGTGTTTGTTTCAGAGTTTCTCTCATAACAAATCCCAGGCTGAAAGCAAACCCAGCACTATTCCAGCTACTATAAAGAAACCCAGCTCTGTTCCAGCTAAAACCCAGGACAGTTACAAAGTGAAGCTCCCAGAGATTTAAAGACACTGAATCCAGAGGATGATTTTGTAGAACATCTGGAGGGAGATGCATTAAAAGATAATGTTAGTATGCAAGACCAAATTTTAATGTGGGAGCATTAGAATTAACTACTAAACCAGAAGGATGCACTGCCACAGCTAAATAAGGAATCCACTATTTAGCTAGCACACTGACCCCTCCATTTGTGCCCTGGCTTCAGCCAGGAGAGAGTGAATTCTTTTTCTTAGCAACTGGTATAGCGCTATGTTTTGGATTAAGTATAAGAATGTTGATAATACACTGATATTGTAGCTGTTACTAAGTGGTGCTTATACTAAGTCAAGGACTTTTCAGCTTCCCATGCTGTGCCAGGTGAGGTGTACAAGAGGCTGGGAAGAAGCATAGCCAGGACAGCTGGCCCAAACTGACCAAAGGGATATTCCATACCATATGACATCATGTTTGGTATATAAACTGGGAGGAGTCAGCCAGGGGTGGATTGTGGCTCAGGAACTAGCTGGGCATCAGTCAGCAGGGGGTGAGCAATTATGCTGTACATCACTTACTTTGTATATTCTACCATTACTATTCTGTCCCTTTTTTTTTTTCTATTAAACTGTCTTTATCTCAACCCATGAGTTTTACTTATTTCCTACCTACCCCCCTCCCCCAACCCCCATTCTCCTCCAGCTGGGACACAAACCCAGCCAGATAGGCTCAGTAGGTAGAGCATGGAACTCTTAATCCCAGGGTCACGGATTTGAGCCCCACGTTGGGCACCAAAAAGGACTGTTGTGGTTTAACCCCAGTTACAACTAAGCACCATGCAGCCGCTTGCTCGTGGGATGGGGAGCTGAATTGGAACATGGGAAGCTGAGAAGCCCTTGACTTTGTATGAGCATTACTTAGCAGCAACTGAAATATCTGTGTGTTATCAACACTCTTGTCACACTAAATCATAAACACTATACCACCTGCTAGGAAGAAAATTAACTCTATCCTGGTTGAAACCAGGACAATTTGCCAAAAAACAAAAAAAAGGAGAGCCAGAGAGAAAGTACAGGAAAGTGTAAAACTCCCTGATTTTAGAGTGCTGTTGTGTTTTTCTTACCCTCTCCCCCCATTCAGGTCACAGAAGACCAAAGTTTCCTTTTGCTTGAGAGCTTCATACACACCTTTTTTCAGCACACACACTGATAGTCAGCTTTTCTAAGCAAGAAACAGCCAAGTTGGCTTTTACACCCCCTCCTCCACAGCTCTCAGGTTCATGAATGGCCTGCTTTGCTCACCTTTTTTTCCTTGTTTACATTGTTTCTGCTATTTTACTCCATAATAGGAATTAAGGTGCTCAATTAGAGGAAATTAAGCTCCAATGCCTATCAGCCTCGAGGGCTGAACAGATCTATAGATAAGAGTTTAAGAGTAATACCAATCCACAATGGTTGCCAATATCTGCTCACTACTGGGAGTAAGTAAACAAGAAACACTTAAGTTTTAGATGCAGCTAAACAGGACAAAGATATTATTAATCCTCCTTGCTCATCACCACTATGCTTCTTGAATCTGCCAGCACACCATATTTTAAAACACAAAAAACCCCCCCTAAAGCATATTTTGTCAAAGCCCAGCACTGTCTTCAGAGAATAAGAAAACAATAGAACTGTTATGCCAACAGATCTGTGGAGATTATAACCTCCAAAAGTCAAGGGTAACAGGCAGTACTCTGTAATTTCTTAACCAGGAACAACTGCAGCCAGAACAGGATACTCGTGGCTTTGAAACAGCCATACCTTGAAGATAGCACTGCCCTTATACATACATGCAGAACCAGAATGGATTGTTCAGCCAAATTTAACAAAATCAATGACTTGCATACAAACCAGACAACGGTTGCTTTGGAGAAAATTAATGTATGATAACTCAGTGCACTTTGGAAGGGGCAGATTTTACACAAAACTGACTGCAGTCATCTGGTCATTTTCTCATAGATTTTTCTCTGCTTCCCCATATCCTCAAGCACCAAAATCTGCAGGCCTGCATCGGCTGGAAAAGGAAATGGTTCCTCGTTTCCTAGTCTCTATCAACTCTTGGAGAACAGCCAACAGACTGGTTTTGGTCAGGCCTTTTATACTGTAAGCACGTACAATTATTGTGATCTATCACCTGCGTCTTGCTTAACTCACTGTCTATAAATCCCTGGTGAGGCTGCTGACTTTTTTTCTTTGCTTGTTTTGAGTAACTCTACGCTATCCTGTTGGGATAATAGGAATGGCACAGAAAACAGGCTGTAGCCTTGCTGTCTACTTCCTGCTGTCAGAGGGCAGGTCTTCTGCTGACAAGTCATCGATGACATGGCCTTATCCAGGTGCATGCCTTCTGGTATTTACATAAGCAACACACTCCTCAGAATTTAACAATTCTACTGCTGGTTTTTTGTTTAGTTTTGGGTTTTTTGTTATAAGTACACAGCCTTTCACAACCCTTGCTCTACGTTGTTTGCTTCTGGTGCTTTCACACACAGCCATTCCTGTCCATACTTCATTCAGACTAATCTTAATATTTCTGTTACATATCTTAACAGTTTGAAATTGAGATCAGACCTCCGCTTTCTCTCTTGCCCTCTCCCATTCCCAATTAACAACGGCTTCTCTTAAGAAATCTGTACAACTCACATCAGGGAGCAGGAAAGGGTCATTTTGGAGAAGCAGGACTCTCAGCTCCTTCTCATCGAGGCCAGACAACTCATGAGTCTTCAGAACTTTTTTGTTCTCAGCATTGGTGATATTGTGCGAGTACTTACAAGATCTGCAAGAAAATACACAGCAATATTAATGTTTACTACTTCAGTCAAGTTGATTACCTCAGTTAACATGCAACTTGTGAAAGCCATGGAGAGAAAGGCAGTTTGCCAAAAGCCTCTGTGAACATTTAGATGGTCTCTGTAATTAGCTAGAGAATGGACCAAACAGCATAATAACTCTGTGAAATACAGTAGCATTATTATCCCCATTTTAAACACTGACGTGGCCAGACCACTTACAAGAAAGCTTGCAGCACAGATTTTAAGCCAAGTCTGTCTACCCCACACTTGCTTCCTCTCCAGTAATAAGGTCAGTTTAATTGGACAAAACAAGGAGAAAATAAGTAACAACAATAATACTAATAAAAGAATATATGAAGTGAGTGATGCTAACCACCTGGAACCCCATGCCCAGTCTGTTCCTCAGACGCCCTGGGACAGCTCCCCCAGTTTATATACTGAGCACAATGTCATATGGTAGTGAATATCCATCCCCTGGGCTAGGCCGGGTCAGCTATCCTGGCTGTGCCTCCTCCCAGCTTCTTGTGAAAACTAACTCTGTCCCAGCTGAACCCAGGGCAGAAGGGAATCAATCACCTCGTTGCACATTTTAGTTCACCCACAGTCTTCCAGCACCAACGCCTATGTGCACCTGAAGGTATTTCTAACAGTGGCAGCTTATTGTACCGTCAATACAGCAAGAAACAGTAAGAAAATCTGAGCACCTTAATGCTTTGCTAGTACCATTCTGAGACAGACATGGCCTTTCTCCTCCACACTCTTCAGATCCGAGCACACAGTGAGCTGTTTTGCTGAGGCAGAAGAGGAAAAACCAGGTGGGGTGTCAGCACCCTCCTAACACTGCCACAGCGCACGGCTTGGGGGCTTAAACTGCAAATCCTTCCACCAGAGCTGACCGAATTGTCGCTGGCCATCATTGAAAAACTGCTGGTTTTCATTTCTGCGTTTGTTTTGGTTTCCTTTGTCGTTATTTTCGTACACCTTTGGCCAGCCGGTGCCGGGAGCGGCTGGCGGGCCGACCCTCCCCGCGCGTTCTCGGCAGGCGCGGGGGACGGGACGGAGGTGCCCGGGGAATCAAACGCTGCCCGTGACGGGCCGGGCAGGAAGCCGAGCTGTGACTTACAGCAAAACCAAGCGTTTGAAACCTTCTAGAGTAAAACCAGACCGCACGCCAGCACTTTGCCTTTTTTCTGACTAGAGAGAGAACCATTCGTGAACTGTTTCATCCGGATGCCAGCGGCCGAGGGGCGCGCGCAGCAGGCAAGAGGCACTTTAAAAAATAATTAAAAAAAATAAATCGTAATACTGAGAAAATAAAACCAGGCTTTAGAGAGCTGGAACCTCC
>NW_010323886.1:716-42106 GCF_000700745.2 Antrostomus carolinensis | reverse complement strand
GAGCCAAGCCTGGTCAAGCCTGGGAAGCAGGGGGCTAGGTACCCCAATAAAAACTGGTCTTCCTGTTAAAGACTGAGGAAAAGAAGGCATTAAATACCTCAGCCTTTTCCTCATCCTTTGTTGCTGTGTTTTCCTCCACATCCAATAAAGAATAAAGATTCTCCTTAACCTTTCTTTTGTTGCTAATGTATTTATAGAAACGTATTTTGTTTTTCTACAGCAGTAGCCAGATGAAGTCCTTGTTGGGCTTTGGCTCCCCCCAGTTTTCTCCCTGCATACCCTCATACATCCTTGTAGTCCTTTTGGGTTGCCTACCCTTTCTTCTGAAGTTCATAAACTCTTTTTTTTTTTTCCTTAGTTCCAGTCAAAACTCTCTCTTCAGTCCGGCTGGTCTTCTTCCTCACTAGCTTGTCTTTCAGCACATAGGGACAGGCTGCTCTTGCACTTTCAAGATTTCCTTCTTGAAAAATGTCCAGCCTTCCTGGACTCTTTTGTCCTTTGGAATTGCCTCCCAGGGGACTCTGTCAACTGGACTCCTAAACAGGTAAATGTCTGTCCCCCAGAAGTCCGGAGTAGCAGGTTTGTTGACCTCACTCCTTGCTTCTCCAAGAATTAAAATCTCTATCATGATTGCTCTGCCCAAGAAAGCCTCCAGCCATCACATCTCCCACAAGTCCTTCTCTGTTCACAAACAGCAGATCCAGTGGGGCACCTTCCATAGTTGGCTCAGTCACCAGCTGTGTCAGGAAGTTATCTTCCACACACTCCAGGAACCTCCTAGACTGTTTCCTTTCTGCTGTATCAGATTTCTAGCAGACAATGTACATTATCACACAGAAACAATCAAACTACAGAAGATAAGTGAGTTCAGATAGTCAGAATTATGAATACCTGTAGGAGATGAGACTATGACAACAGACACCAGTTCTAAATGACATATTATCCTATACATTAAAAAATATTAACTATTTGCCATTAGTATACTGCTGGTACATAAGTTTAAGCTCTTTGTTAGTTGACTAATTTAGTTTTTACTGTTGCTTATCACTTTTTGATACAATAAATAAAAGGAGAAATCAGTAAGAAATGTCCAGAAAATTATGAGACTAGTGTATGTAAATACTTAAGAGTAGGTAGGCAAAAGAATAGTAGAATACCAATAAAAGAATTCTGACAATAATGGAATAAACCTCGTAAACTTACTTATTAGCTTTTTTTTAAGATAGAGTATTGAACAAAAAATTCAGCATAAATTTAAAGGTGGGAGATAGATTTCAGTTATTCTGAACTGCAAGTAGAATTTCAGTTGCTTAGAGAAGCTTGGTATGTCTTCATTTAAAAGCAAACACAAAGACTATACGTGGAAATGTGCTGAAGATGTGAGATTCTTATGGAGAAAACAGAAATTAAGTCACTATTCAGGTGTAAAAAAGTAAAAAAATATTTTCAATAAAAAACATGTATGAACACACATGTGTATGCATTTACCTTTGCAAAATTTAACTGAATTTTGTATACTCTAGAGGCAGTACACTGTAACATGGCCAAATAGTTGCTTGTGACAGCACAGAGAAGTTGGTAAAACTAGCAATTAGCAGAGACCAAGTAAAAATAATTCTAATATATAAATCAATATTTTTGTGCCATTTTTCATTTTGGGAGCCTCACAATCTTTTATTGCTTTGTCCGAGACCTCTTCAAGGAATTTATTAATAGGTAGGGAAATGTTCAGCCTTTTTGAAAGCAATTAAGTCTGATGTTTCAGAATGATACAGAGATAGGAAATATCTTCTCATTACTTCTTTCAGATGTTATGACTTCATTCATTTTAAACAAACCACTTTAAGTATTTGAGAAGAGAATGCCAGAGTCTCATTTATCAACTTGCACTCATGTATTTTGGTTTGCACATGCAGATGAAAAGTATAGTTAACATATTTTTTTGATAAATCTCCAGAAAACTGGTATTCTTCTCTGAAACAGGAGATAAAATGTTATGAAAAGCTAATTTCTGTGTATATCCCAAGACTAAGGGAGCACATTCTTGTCTGGTGGCAAATTCTTTGTTATTTTCCACTGCATACTATATAATTCTCCTGCAGCAAGGGTGTAAGTGTGCAAGGCAAAAAGAAATTTGCTTGCATTTAACAGTCAAATGACCCAGTCCTTTGCTGTTTTTCTTTCCACTGATTGTGCAGTTCCCTTTGAAGTGACACAATATACAGGACTTCTATTAAAGGTTGCTGAATCATCAAGTGTTCACATTTGTAGATCAGGTGTTAGTAATAGTAAGATAAATTGCCCGGTGCATACTCAATTGAACTTCTGTGACATTGTGCAGGCTATTTTTTGTTCATTTGCTCACAGCTTTACCTTTACTTAATGCTGTGCAATAGCCTAGCCTGATACATTCTCAGGAACTTTTCTGTGCACATACTTTTTTGACTGTGTGCATAAAAATGGGATCTGCATTTACTTTGTAATTGTCATTAAAAAAAAAAATAAATAAAAAAAAGGAAAAAGAAAAAAAGGGAAAAAGAAAAAAACAAAACAAAAAAAAAACCACAAAAAAACAAGCAAACAAAAAACCCACCCAGGTATACATTTATTTCTCTGCATAAAACACCAAAAATAAGTGGAGAGATGGGGAGAATAGTACATTAAACTTCCATATTTTTACAGAAGCCTAATACCAATGTCTCCTTGTTGATTATGTGGATAGCTTTTGGATTCTGGCTCTAAATAGTAGGCATTTTCTTTTTCGTAATAAGAAAATATTTCTTATGAGAAATGGCAATTAAGACCTGTAACTGTTAAATCCAGACTGCTTTGAAACATCCAGATACATTGTGACTTTACACACATCACAAAGAATAAGGGGACATAAACTACCCAAAATATACTGGTCAGATATAAAAGAGGAATTAAGTAGAGACAGTAGACATTTGAACTGTTTTGAAAAAGTCATGATCCAGAATCTAAACACCTCATATGACTGGAAAAGGCTTTTAAGTATCTGCTTATAAATATTCTTAAACCTGTCACTGCATAAGGAAATCTTTTTTTCTCAGGCAAGCTTAATTATAACATAGAAACTAGATGACAGAAACTAGATGACTTTCTATTTCCATTTGCCAGTCTATTGTGGATGGCATTTTGAAAGTGCTCTTAGAACTAGTTGACAATACAAAAGCTTCACAGCAGAACATATATGTATCTCTTCATTTTTAAGTACAGTTTGAAGAGGATATATCTCCAGTAAGAGTTAAAAAAGATTGTAGCAGTCATTCAAGAAATGGGAGATCTTAAGCCTCACTGTAGCCAACCTTTCATCTTCCACCAGTCAAGTTCTCACATAAGGCTTCGATTTGTTTGCTCTCCTCCCACTGAAAAGAAGAATACGTTAGCCACCCTAGGTGCCTGGGAGAGTGAATTCTGAAAGAGATGCAAAGAAATTCTGGCATAAAGGCTGAAATGCACACTTTTTCCTAACTGAGAGACTGAATAACATGACTGAAAAAACATTAGTAAAGGAAAAGTTGAAGACTTAGACATAAGGAAACAATTGCACAAGGGCCTTTAAAAAGATAAAGTATTTCTGAATTATTAAATAATGGTTTAGATTAGTTTAACTAAATTAATAAGAGAGTTTCTGACATGATGGCACCTCAGTGAAAGGAAAATATATCAATCTCAAATAGCGTCTTCCTTTGTCTTCCCCAGTACAGAAGGTTATGACTTCAATACCATTGCTTGGCTCTCTATTATTTCAGTCTTACCTATATGCAATCTTAATACAAATGACTACTTCAGAACTTATTTTGGGTTATCCATCCACTACATAGTTGACCAATGGGAAATTAGGCTCAACATGTGTGACTTGAGATGTTTTAACATCTTAGGTTTTCACCGTGCTCTTTTTCAGCTTTTAAAGTTACCATTTACACTGCGACTGTACCTTTTTAGTTGTCATGTGTACCTGTGAGTATGTGTGATGATGTAGCCCCCAGGGACATTTTGCAATCTCAGGATGAACCAACATTGTTCTTGTTTTGGTTAAAAAGTGCTGTGAGTTGGAATAATCTGGTACTCCCTGGAATAATCTGGTACTCCCTGACCTGACCTGAAACTCTTGCTGCCTAGACTGTAGCCTGATCTGGTAGGTACCAGAACTGTACAATCTGGAAAATACTGTAATTGTACGGTTGCTGAGATACCAGAATCATCTAACAAAATTTGTGGTCAAAACTAAAAAAAAAAAAAAAAAAGATACCCACCAAAGTAAATTGTCTCCTGATCCTATAAATAGCTAACTTCAGTGAGACCCTTTGAGCTCTCCAGGATCACAGCGGGCTGTGACCCAGTATCTCTCCCTGGTCTGGAATGCCTCTGAGGGTAGATTTCTTGAGGTAGGTTTTGTGAGATTCACAAATTGTCTGCTGATAGATGCTGACAAAGAAAAACAGTTCAAAGATTGTCCACTGGTAGATGCCAACGATGGGAAAAAGTGAGTAATTCAATATAACTGGACTTAGTAAAGTTTAAATATAGTTTAATACTGGTAATTCATTACAATTTACAAAGGAGAAAATCTGAATCATAGGTTAACCTCTCTGTTTGTGTATGTGATTTGATTTAAAAATCTGTGTGTGTGTGTTTGTTTTTGTATATAATTTGATTTAATAAACTGTTGTAAATCTTGTGTGAACCTTGTCATTCTCAAATCTTTAACTAGGTTGCCCTTTGATTATTTTTTTTTAATCACTCTGTTAATTGGCTGATGAACAAATGTCATTAAATACCATAAAATCTAAACCTGCTTAGGTGATTGTGGTAGTTTGGGTGGATTCACACTTTTGTTTAGGTGATTGTGGTAGTTTGGGTGGATTCACCCTTTTGTTTGCAACCAAACACGGCCTGCTCTATCACCCTCCCCACTCCCTCGCCCAGGGAGTAGCGGAGAGAATTGGAAAGAAAAGGGCAAGGAAACTCGTGGATTGAGATAAAAACTATTTACTAATTCAAATAAAATGATAATGATAACAAGAGTGATAACAGACTATACAAATGAGTGATACACAGTGCTCACCGCCCACTGACCAATGCCCGGCCAATGCCCGGCCTGTGTCAGCCAGTGGCCCCGAAGCTGAGAAAGTCCCAAACCGAAACCCCGAAAGAGCAAACCCGAGAGATCCCCAAGAGAATACCCCCGTCTTCAGGTCAACCCTGGTTAATATACTGACATGACATGATATGATATGGAATATTTCATTGGCACATCCAAATGCCAGTTCTGGGTTTTGCTATTCACTGCGCTTCTCCCTCCCAGTCCTAATGCAGCTGTGAACCAGCCAAACACGGTGGTCTTGAATTCCAGCAGCAACTAAAAACACCAGTACTGTTATCAACATTCTTCTCAGAATAAGTTTGAACTGACACACTGAAACTAAAATACAGCTATTCTAATTACTAAAAAGAAAATTAACCCTATCCTAGAAAAACCAGGACAGTGATGTATCTAACAATAATAAATCCTAAATTGCTGCTACCTCAAAGTTGTGTAAAATCTCAACTTGCAACAAACTACCTCACTCTTTCATCCATGACAGTATGAAAATAAACATCAATTTAATAACTACATAATTTAAACAACACAAAAAATGATATAATTTTGAACCTACCTGACTAATAACACTACAAGCTAGTGTACACAGAAGTCAAAACAAATTCATTTTATGCAGATTTTGAGAAGCAATTTTGCTTCTGAAGAATAATAACTGTATCTAATGGCCTATTAGGCAAGGATATTCAAGGAAAAACACCAGAATCATTCAACAAACAGTGATTACATAGCACAATGAAGAAAATGAAATACAGAGAAGGGAATGTGTTTTGGCAGGCTAAATGCCCTTTACTCTTTCTTCAAAACCTCTTTTGTTCTTATTTAAGGCTTTCCTTGGGGGAAAATGTGTCCTTGTTGAATATTCCTTTTTAAACGCCCTGTAAAACCATTATGACACCTGCTATAGAACAACTTGACTGGTTTATGCCCACACAGATAGAGCCATGGCACTGTAAATCTAAAAGCTGCCAAACTGTCCACACATGCTATGCTGGAATTGCCTGTGATCCTCTATAATTTGTCTTTAAATATTTTATGTTTCTGACATAAATCCAATATTGCTTGCTTGGCTGGATGATGTTTTCAGATTCCAAGGTCATTTGCTGGGTTCAGTAGTTCATGAACCTTGCACACAAACATTTCTAGCTCTGTTTCTGGTTATGTGCTATTGTATTAAAAAAAGGCCTCTTTCTCAAACATAATCTGGAGATTCTGACATGACCATAGAAAATGTCAACAAATAAAAAAAATTATCGAGAAACTTTAAATTTGTTGCATGATATTTTAAAGTCATACTTTACACCTAATTAAGAGAAATAATAATAATAATAATAATACCTCTAAAAATCTATTCCCTGCTTGTCCTTTTTTTATTTCTAAGGATTTTATCTTTCTATGTTAAATCCCTTAATTTCAATTCTCCTGACACTATTATGTCCTTTTAAACATGGATGCATGTACATCAAGCACTGGGTCTATATTACAGTATTGTCCCAGTATTTTGGTCTCTTATTTGTCTGGACTGTGTACCTGTCCAGGATGTACCAAGGGATCTTTTCAACTTTGGTAAAGTCACTTTTCAGTGTGTTTCTTTAATATCCATAAAATTATTGATTTGAAACAGCAGTGTATTTTGTTGTTGTTGTTTTTGTTCCTCTATTATCTTTTGAATTAGTATTATCTATCCTGGAGATTTACTATTCTTAATTTGGTATCATGTATTTACTGTATCTTTTTGGATATCACAGTTTTGCTTTTCAGAGAAAACAGATTGGTCTGTATCATAAAATCAGGTAGTTCACATTATGTTTTTTCTCTTTCTTAGTTGTTCCTTGTATTCACTGCACAGAGGTTCTCTTGAGAGGTTCCTGTTCCTCATATATTCACTTCAGTTTGACCGATTGATTGATCTGTCTCTCCATCTGTCCCTCCTCATGTGCACCCCTTTTGTTCTGCAAAATTCTTTTTCATTCTTCTTATATTCATCTAATATTTTACAGCAGTCATTCTATTATGTATGTTAGCTGTCATCTCATGAAAGTGAGTTTTTCAGAGTCTTAGTACTTTCAGCTGTGTCTGCTGGATATCACATTGATCATTTGCTTTTGGTATGGGAGTGTCAGGGAGCAGCAAAGGCAGGGGAGCTGTGGGTGATAACATGGTCGGTAAGAGCAGGGCTCCATCCCACAGCACCCAAGCAAGAGCAGGGCTGTAGCACAGGGGTAGTAACCAGATTCAGCAGAGTCCAGATCACCAAGCAAGTCCCTATTGATGGAGCACGTCTGGGGTCAATCCAGGAAGTGGAGCCAGTGAGTCATGGTAAGGTCCAGAAACACCAACTGCGATCAGACAGTTCATGGGTCACCAAGCAAGTCCTTAATGCTGAGGCACATCTGAGGTCAAGCTGGTCAATCTCCTGGTCAAGGACAGGGTCCAGACCAATGGGGTACATGGCCAGGCATGGTTATGACTGCAGAACCATTGCAACATGGCTCAGGTTGGTATCAAAACATGAGAGCCTCTCCTTAAATGCAACTTCCAGGTGAAAGAACAGGAAGCTCTTGTCGTGTCTTCTTAGCAGAGCAGTTCAGTGGGGCCTTCCTGAGGCTTCTTCCAGTATTTTTTATCTCCAAGGCCAACTGAGGTATCTAAAGCAGCTCTCCCTCACTAGCGAGCAGGCCTTGAAGCAAAATACTAAGACAATGTTTAAGTTTATCTATAAGTTCTCCTTATTAATCAGCAGCACAAAAAACTTCAGGTTTTTAAATATCACTGATTTCAGGAATAGTTTGTAGCTCAGGGTTTGTTGAGTTATTGCAGTGTATTCTTTAACAGGAAAGAAGTATGAACTAAAATAATTCACAAAATAACGTGAAAACATGCTATTGCATGTATTAAAACTCATAAAATGGAACATAAGTCTCTATCATGTAGCAGCAGTTAAAATAAACCTGATTTATTTTCAGAGGTATCACCCTCACAAAATGGTTAGCAATGCTAAGTAATCAATCATTTCTGCTGAGAAGTTCTAATGACATCATAAACTATAACAGAACACTGTAGGTGGGTATTTAAGCACTATTGTCTACAGCTGAAATTTCATAGTGAAGGAGATGAGATAGAAGGGAGAAGCAAGAAGTGGTAAGTGAGGAAGAGTATAATGTCTCTGTACAGTCCCTCTGGAGACAAGCAGGATGAAATAAGAAAGCTACAGATTTTTTTATACTATTTTTTTTGTTTAACTTCAACAATTATTTTAGAAGAAACCCAGGGATATCTCTGAATATTTTGGCACAGTTTTGTAATAAATCCACTGATAGTCCCCACTTACCAAGTTCAATTCATACAAAAGTTTTGGTACATATGAATTAGATTCCTTTTGGAGGAAATGGAGTTGCAAGCTCTTCTCCGAATTCACACACAGTATGCTCCTCACTGTAATGGAGCAAAAAGGCCTTTGAATCAATGACTGAACTTTTTGATCATTTTTGGCCAAGTGTTTGAGGGATGTGCAGTCTTACCAATCAGGCTATATCTAGTTTGATGTAAAAACACTAATCTAATAATTATGTAGATGTAAGGACCTTAGAAGCAATCATTTAAATCTTCTTGTCTGTTTCTATTGAGCCAGATTATTAGCCACTCTAGGCATTGCCTAGGGTGATTCTCTGATAGGCTAAAGGTACCAAGTAGTCTTAAAGTTATAAACCATATAGGCTCCACACTCAGTTCCATGCTTCTACCCTTTTCCTGTCTTTAGCTGTCTCAGCCCATAAAATGCTCCCCTCCCCCCCACCAGCCAAATATTTGTGATAATATGCTTCCATATTTTCCTGACTTTTCTAATCACTCATCATTTGCTCTGTTAATATTTCTGCCAATAAATTAATTTCCTTTAAAGACAGACCTTTATGAAGCATTATTTTCCTGTACTACAGCAATTCTCATCTGCCATTTTAGAGACTCCTGCCATCCAGAAAGGCTGCCTGCCATCTGTTTGCAGTGAGGGAGAGAGCATTTAATAATTCATAGGATGGATGACAAATACTGTTTGACATTTTTCCCCTGGTTGCAGTATATTTAAGAAAATCTTTTATGTCCGTAGAAATCATTCTATGATTCAGATAGGGGTAGAAGAGATTCACTTGTCACTCAAATACTCCAATAACAATAAAATCAACTGCATAGCAGCCTTTCTAGACTTTTTTTTTAACATTGAAAGCCCTATTAAATCTATTAATAGTGAACATTTTCATTTGATAATCAAATACAATCATACTTCACATAACTCAAAAGAAGAAGCCTAATGATATGCCATGACCATAGTCAAATATACAGAGATTCAATATGATGAAGGATTTATTTTCATATAGTGAGGAAAGAAATCTGGTTCTTCTACTGTAGCAGTAGACTTGAATGGAAAGCAGACAAAATGAAAAAAAAATTCCAGTGAAAATATAATTTTTCACATTCAGGCCTGTGGCAACAAACCGAGATGTAGTAACTTCAGTAATTTTTCAGATCTATGCATAGATTTCATCTTCGAGTGGCTCTCAAATAATTGTGACAATTTAAAAGGTCTGATATTACAAAGGGCAATCAGTGAAATTTAACTACAGGACAAGTGGACCATGTCTCATAGTTTCCCGTCTTATTAAACAAAAGAAAAAAAATCCTGTTGTCATTAAAATACACATTTACAAATGTCTGTTTGTTTAAAAGTATTTCTCTGGATCTTCTGAGGATCTATGTTTCTCCATTTAGCAAATGATAAACTAGTTTGAAATAGATAGTGAATTGTTTCAAGCTTCTTCTTTTGATTCCGAGTTTAGTTCAGAAGTCATTTGTCTTTACAGAGAAGAAATCTTTTTCCTACTCAGCATTACAAAATACAAATGCTTCATATATATTAATCCTTAAGTAAATAATTTGTCTTTCTTCTCTTGAAATGTATATTTGTATTATTTGCAAAACAAAGGGTATGCAAACCAAAGCACACATATCATATAGTCAGCTATTATGTAGACAGTTAAAGTGATTTTGTTATCTTTTATATTCAATTTATGACCGGAATGTAGATAGAATGGGAGATAGTAATTGACAAATGAATTAAAAAACAAAAAAATAAGTCAGTGGAAAAATCGATGGTAAGTGCACCAATTTTCAAAATAAGGACAAAATACTCAAAATGACTGGTAGGACAAAATTTTAACCTGTCAAAGTCAACCATGGAGGTACCTAAAAAGCTTTTGTTTAAAAATTAAATGAGATTTTGAAATGCTTACAGAAAGACTGCTACCATAATCTTTCACTGTAATTTTCATCAGTAACCTCTTAGTAAATTCCTCTCAAAAGCTCAGGAATATCCAGAATTGTTTATGTTTCATTTTATGTTCTTCTTACAAAATAAAGTATTGTCAACTAAATACAGTTAATTTTCTTTAGACAACTCTAAGATTATTTTTAATTACTTAGTTAATAAACATACTTAGTTGAACTATATTGTCGAAGATCATAGTGACTGAAATAATATTCAATGGAGTTCTGAAATACCTTATTATTTCAGGCATGGAAATGACTGAATTTGTGTAATTCTAGGCAAAGTTGTAAGGAAATTGCTACATTTTTTTCTTTTTAAATGTTCCATAAAACATAAAAAATTTTCTGTTTTAAAGAAATGAGGATTTTTTTACCTGCAAAATTTTACAAACAATTCTTTTTTTACTAGCTTTGGGTTCAAACCTTTTTACTTCTAATATTACTAGTTGTTATGCCTACTGAAACACCTAATAATTTCTTACTGCTTTTCAGTCTTAATCAGAATTTATTTTTATGGGACACTCTTGGCTGTCTTATCTAAATTACTTCAACAAGATTACAGTGTTTATGAACATATAATCTTTAGTCACAATTGTTCATAATATGACAGCAGACATGAGCCTACATAAAGACAGAACACATAGTTAAGTGCAAAATTAACTTTTTTTCTGTTGTAAGACCATGGGTAAAAATATTTAGTCATACATCAAAGGACAGGTTTTTTTCCTGTGAAAACTTTAAGATTACTGAAAGTCCATTGTCTTCAGTCCAGTTTGAAAAAGACAACTCACCAGAAAAAAAGCCTTTCTAGGAAAAGGATAGATGAATAAATGAATATATTTTGTTTCTTTGTTGTTATTGTGTTAATATTAACTGTGAGGAAATAAGTTTAGCCAGAGGAACTGCAAATTTGCTCATTCTCTGCATCATCAAATGCACTTCATGTTGAAGAGTAAAACAAATGCATTTTAGGAATAGAAACTAGCTGTTAAATGACCAAAATTAACAAGATTTCCTTATTGAAGAACTTACTGAGGACATTTCTGGGTTTTGGGGATTTGTCTTTCATTTTGTAGCAGCAGAATGCATTTTCCAAGCTGGATAAACAATGAAAACGTTGTGACAAAGTTAAATGAGTCGAATCTCAAATATTAATCAGTTTCATTTTATAAATTTACACATGTTGAGGCATTGCTGAGGTGACTTTTTTCTGGGTTTTTTTTAGTAAGAGCAAGTAAATTTTTCACAAATCAAATTTTCATTTTTTTTTATTTTTCATTTTTTGTTAGATAAATGAGCATTTTTTTCTGAAAAAAATTCTGATATGTATATACATTTACAATATTTTTCATGCTTTACATACATATCTGAATTAAAGACATATATACATTTACAATATTTTTCATGCTTTACTCAAATACATATCTGAATTAAAGACGCTAATATGTTTTGACTTAAATATTTTACAGTTTATTTTATTTTTCATTATAAAGTAGACCGAGATCTCATTAAAAAAATACATTATTAACATTATAATTTCTTGAGAAGTTACTGAAAACCACTGAATAATATTTTACAGTTTATTTTATTTTTCATTATGAAGTAGACCGAGATCTCATTAAAAAAAATATTATTAACATTATAATTTCTTCAGAAGTTACTGAAAACCGCTGAAGTTCAATATTTGTAATTCATATACTTTTTAATAACCTGAAGAAAATAATAATTAAAAAAATTTACTTTATAATGTATACTGATATTAAGGATTTGTGAAATGATAAATGAAAAACAGATCATTATTCACAGACTAACTCCATGATTTTAATGATTTTGGACCTTTTCACAAATTAGTCACAAGGAAACAATTTAGGGGCAAATGGTAATTTCAACATTTCTAAATGACAAAGTCAGACTGTTCTTGTATAATACAGAATTCTATCTTAGAAAGCAGTGGTTAGGAATAATATTTAACCATGTAAGGTTGGTAATTATGAGAACAACTTGTCAAGCTCTGCTGTGGAATTTTAAAAACATAATTGGAATTTTATTTATTTATTTCCCCCAAGATACGGTATTTGTCAAAGAAACTGATTCAGGGGAGGCAGATTGTACCAAAGCTAAACAAAATGTTCACTGTATTTTATTTATGTTTAAAATTCAAACGTTTATTAAACATTTTATTAAAAAAAAAGAAGAAAGAAAAAAAAAACAAAAAAACTCCTCAGATGATATGCTAAAATCTTTTCTAGCAGTATAATTCTGTATTTTTTTTAATGGTTTCCAAAATGTCTATTTTTCCATTTAACTAAAATCAATGAGAATCCATTTTTTAAATCACATTAACAAACCTATTCTTTAAATTCTTCTTTGAAAGGACTTAATGTTATTTATATTTTAATTGTATCATATTCCACTTTGGTGGATTTTAATATTATTTCCTAATAGCCTTTGTATTTTATATGCCTCAATTAAAAATTGAATTCTTAATGGTAGTATTAATTTTTACTGTCACTGGGAAGTGAAAATGAATGATGGGCACACATTAATTTGTTTGCTTCTAAAAGAAACAGATGCAAGATTTATTTTTAATTTTATTTTTATTTTATAAAAATACAGTATTATAGTTTATTTCATGTTTCATGGTTTTCTGTATTTATTGTCCAACAAATATACATTAGTTTTTAAGTATAAAAAATATACTGGGTTTCTGAGAATGCAAGAATTAGTTTGAACTGACTTTGTTTTCTTTTCTTCCCAACCTTATAATCTATATCAGTCACACACTGTCAACACTTTTTCCTTCTAGTCTTTCTATCCCAGTTGATAAAATTTACCCTGGCACTTATCACTAATAATCTGTAGCTTGCTGGGATAGTAAATATTTTTTATTTGCTCCATAACTATACCTTTCCCCTTTTCTTTTGGATAAATTGTACTAATCTCTATTGACATCTCAGTTATAAGAATCTCACCAGGCTTCAATTATGCCCACAATATCACAATCACTATCATTTAGTGGCTTTTTTATTTTTTTTTTTTCAGTTCTCTTTGCTTGTTTTTCATCCTCCTAGCATTGTGTACAGGCACTCTAATAGAAATGTCTTTTGATTCTTCATTTTTCATTTTTTGACAGTACATCTTCCATTTTTTTTACTGTGATACTAAAGGTGCCAAAAGCCTAGCAGAACTCAAATGCAGAAGTACCTGTTAGGGCATGTAAAATTCACTGTTGTTCCTAATACAAGCTGTAGAAGTGTCCCAGCACTTTTGAAGGTAAGACTTATCTGGATGCCTAACTTCAGGCACTTATTTCTAAGAATTTTTACTGATAGGTTCAGAAGTCCTGTTCTGAAATTATGCAGTGAGAACATTATAAGTTATGTTGTGACATAGAAATAAGAGAAACTTGACACTAGCACTTTCATTCTCAAAAATATTTTGCATAACCTTGGTGCTCCATGTGCAAGATTTGGTATCTAACAGTAAAAGACAGAAAGAAATGAACAAGACAGAAGCCCAAACCCTGCATTAATAAGAGTTGCTCAGGAGGTCTCTAATATAACCTCCTCCTCTTATCAGGCTCAGTTCTGAGTTCAGACAAACAGCTCTGGGTTTCATCCAATTGGCCTTTGAAAATCTCTAAGGATAGAGGCTTCATATCCTCTCCCAGGAGCCTGTTTCACTGCTTGACTCTCTTCATTGTAGAGAAGTTTTTCCTTATATCCAATCCTCAGATGGATCTGGCTCTCCTACTATGCACCACTGTGAAGAGCCTGGCTCCTTCTTTATGACAGTTTAATCTTAGGTATATATTTTGGATGGGTGTCATTACGCCTCCACAAAGCAGTGTTTTCTCCAGGCTAAAGAAGCCAAGTCATTCAGCCTCTTCTCACAAGACAAGCACCTCTCCTATGAGGACAGGCTGAGAGAGTTGGGGCTGTTCAGCCTGGAGAAGAGAAGGCTCTGGGGAGATCTTATAGTGGCCTTCCAGTACCTGAAGGGGCCTACAAGAAAGCTGGGGAGGAACTTTTTATAAGGGCAGGTAGTGATAGAACAAGGGGAAATGGCTCTAAACTGTAAGTGGGAAGGCTTAGATTAGATATTGGGAAAAAAAAAATTTATTGTGAGGGTGGTGAGACACTGAAAAAGGTTGTGCAAGGGAATTGTGGATGCCCCCTCCCTAGAAGTGTTCAAGACCAGGTTGGATGAGGCTTTGAGCAACCTGGTCTAGTGGAAGGTGTCCCTTCTGATGGCAGGGGGGGTGTAACTAGGTGATCTTTAAGGTCTCTTCCAACCCAGACCATTCTATGATTCTATGATTCTATGAGTTACTCCCATTTATCTTCCTCATTTTTATCTTTCCACTTTCCAGTTGATTTCTATGTCCATTTTAGAATCATTATTTGTCAATTACTAAATGTAACGATGTAGCTAGTCCCGAAAGATATTTTTCAATATAAGCTTTCCCCCCGCATTTCTTTCTCTTTTAAAATAAAAAAAGATTTTAAAATATCATGAGATAATATTACTTTTATCTTTATTTTATCTTCTTACATTGTCTTATATCTAAAATATACTGCCATTGTTTCAGCATTAACATGCCACCATTATTATGATCTAGTTAGTTTATTAATTTCCACAAAGCTATGAATTTAAAAAGAAAGTAATAATAGTTCTAAGGCAAGGAAACACAATAAATAAATCTAAATGGACCCACATCGTTGTTGAAACCATAACACTAAACATTTTATTTTCTGAAGTAAATACCAATTTTTATTTGTTTTCTCCAGTCATTCATCTTCCTTCATTTATTCCCTTCCTTTCTTGCACTCCTGGGTTTTCATAGGTGATTGAAGCTTTGATTATAGGTAGTGGCTCATACAAGTTGTATTATATATTGCAATATATAGACAGACCGGATTTCACAGTTTTGTAAGAATCAAAGATAATATACATTACAAAATTTCTCCAAATTGTTATAAAAATTACTGATTTCAGTGTAGCAATGGCAACTAAAATCTGGAAAGATTCTCTTTCATTGCTTATGTATGCATTCTATGTCTGTCTGATTTCTAGATTCAATATTCCAGCACAAGTCTATACATTATTTAACTATCTGTTAGTTTTGAAGCAGTTAGTTGGGATGGGAGATTGCTTTGGGGTTTTTTTGCGCTTCACAGCTGTCTCTCTTTTCTTCCTGTAGCATTACATGAAGCTATGCACTGGCAACTGAATATTGTCTTGTTATCAGTCTAGATGAAGGTATTGAAATATTCATACGTGCTTATATCCAATACATATTTACATCTTTCTTACCTGGCCTTTGTTTTTTGTTATACATAACCAAATAAAAGGATAAGGGTTGTATTTATAAACAGTGAAGTAAACTATTTGACCCTGAATATCTCACAAAGAAATATATATATATATTTTTTTTTCCTTCTAGTTTACTTACTTCATAAATAGTTTGGCATGACACTTTCTAAATTTGTCACAGTCTAAGTGACAAAATGTATAGTCTAGATCCTAGCAGGTTACTTTTTAGTTCATCAATTATTCACTAACTTTACTAATTACAATTGTGTTAACATTTCCATTAACAAAAAGTGCATACACTTTTATTTTCCTTATTGAATTAAATCTGGTAAAACACAAACCTCTGAGACTTCAGTTGTTGTTATTCTGCTTTAGGTGTCCCTTCAATACACAGTCGTATCTCTTATAGACACTAAATCCATAGATTGATATTCACTTTTTGCCATTTTAGGTCTCCATTGCTTTGCAATGTTTGACATATTCTCTCTAAGGTGTCAAGGATACAGCTTTTATATCTTTTGTTTGGCTAACACAGTTCTGGCCAAATACTTGGAGAAATTATATTGTTTCATCTTTTAAATGGTACATCTTTCAGATAATAATGCACTATGTAATAATGTGTATATTATATGTAACACAGTTTATATGCATTTTGGACCTCAGATCTCACAACATCCAAACTTCTATTTGTCTGTTTTGTTTAACAAATGTTACTAGTATCATTCCTATGGATAAATGCCACATCACCCTGTGAAGCATTATTAAGTTTATAATGTCTCTGGAAATGCTTTAATATAGGTATATATATGTGAATTTTTCCTAGTCCAAAAAAATATAAATCAGCTCTCCTTTAGTAGTCCTCTGTAGAGAATTTCTGTCTAATGGCCTGTAGAAATTTGACAGCAATTTTACTTCTCTGCTTTACTAATTTAAAATGGATACTTGTTCCATTTCAACTTGAATACTATTATCAATTCAGAAAAACACAGAAAGGAAGAGTTGGCATGGGGCAGTTACAGAAGAGGAAGGAGGATTACTTGTACATAAACCACAGACTTAAGTGAATGATGAGCATAGTCCTGCCATAAAGTATTGCAGGAAGTACAGGTTCTGGATGATGATAGGAGAGATATAAGAAACGAACTCTTGAATATTAACATGATTTGTCCCAGAGATAGTATTTTTTTAAGTTTAATTGTCACTGACAGCTTCATTCACTTGTGTTGAAATTCAAAGTCTGTCACTGATGGAAGAAGAAAAAGGAAGACGCAGAAGAACTAAAAATGATAAGGTTTCTGAAGGTTATGAAGATTCCTAGGATGTTACATCTAACAATTTAATGAATAAAGAAAATAATAACTGGCAAAGAACACATCGTCAAAAAATGAAAAAATTCTACCAGCTACATGCAGCTCAGAATTTAGAATAAAAACTTAAAGTTCATGCCTGGAAGTCTGAAATAAAAAGTTATAACACAATTTTGTTGACCAACAAATAACATTTGGAAAGGAGGACATCCTTTCAGGTACTGTTTGATAAAGGTAGTCTTTGGTCATTAGTGTGTTCAATCATTCTAATCTTACCTTCTTTTTAGAATTGCTACTAATCTTCCTGGCACTGATGCTAATACTACAGGCTTATAGCTTCCCACATTTCCATAATATATATTTTTTTAAAGACTGATATCATATTTGCTACCATCCAATCTTCAGGTAGCAAAAATGTGTAAAGTAGAAGGCTACTCATAGCTACTCAGCTATTTTAACTTTTATCATTTTTTAAAAATATATGTATGTAATATATGCAGTCTTGGGAGACTGATAGTGTTCTTTTTGTCTTTTTACACCATGATCTCTTCAATAGTTCCTTCAGGAAATATGCCAACTCCTGCTCAAAAAGTTTTACTAAAGGTGCTTTTTTGACAGTGGACACCAAAACAAATAATCCATTTTGCTTCTGTGCAATGCCAGTGACACATTTGGGTACTACCTTTTTACCCATGTCAGCAGTTGGATCTACAGAATGTCTAACAGACTTTTGGCTCCTGATTAATTGGATGGAATTATTAGTATTATTTATTGCATTGACTAGTTTCTTGAGCGAGTTAATGCAACAGTCATTACTCTCTGGCCAAGTATCTGATACCCCTATCATAATGATTTAATCATTTAAGGATAGATATTCCATTTCCTTTATCAGTATGTATTAATCAGATTTTTAACATTCTTATAATTATGCTTTTTCGTATCATTCTTGTCACTATATTTAATATCACTCATTTTGTTCTTAATTTCATATTTTAACATCTTTGTTTTCTGATTTTTCTTTCTGTTGAGGATACTGAGTTTCCAACTCCTTCCTGTCAGAAATTATTTCACATAAGCCATCACAGCTCTTCACAGTGTCATGAAATTTGTAATGGTTGACTGTGCTTTGAATTTTCATTTCCAGCTAGATCTGTTGTTCGAACACAGATTTTGGAAATAAACTTTCATCAATGTTATGCTAAGTCAGTAGGGCACAAACTCTGTCAATGAAAGTCATATGTACTATGAGGAAAGAATCCATTTGCCTAGATGTAATAGAATGCAAGTCTATCATATGCCTCTATATGTGCTTAACCTAACACGACATGCAATATTCACAAAGATACTCTTCAGGAGACAGAACATGCACATGTAATGTGACTGGACATATAGTAATCCGAGGAGAGAAATAGGTCATAAGACCAAGCACACATGAAACACTGACCCATAAGACCTGCTTAAGAGTACTTGCAATGGATCTTCAAAAGAGAAGAGAATGGAAAATGAAGAGGATTTCAGATAATTTATCTGGCTTACAGCCAGCTGCCTTCTTGTCTTTGGAGTACATCTAAAAGAAAAAAGCAAAAGAGGGTGTAATGAGAGTTAAGTAAATAGTTCTGTCAAAGCATATCTGAGCGATACACTAATAGCTGACTGCTCCTGAATTTAAAGATAAAATCTGCAATCAAGTAAAAATAATTTATATTCCTCGTTTACCCAATGTTTTGAAAGTATAGACTAATCTGCGAGAGTTATTTTGTTGTTCCTACATAGTACGGGAAAGGCAGTTAATGCTTTCACAAATAACATTCAGCTGAAACAAATCATTAGAATATTTTAGTAGTATACTCTATAATATTAAGCCATCCAGAATGAATCTTCATAGTCTTTTTTAATTGCTCATGCACTTTAATTGCTTGGGGCAGTCATTGGTTAAGGAAGGAAGTGGGCTTTTTGGGTATCTTAAAAAAGCAATGAAAGGTAGCATATAAATATTATTTTAATATTGCTTTACATTTTTCAAAGCAACTAAAAATCACATTTACCTTTGCAAATGCATATATATTCTACATAGCCACTCATTAAAATAGCAAATATGACACTTTTTTGCTTTAGAAAGGACTATAACAAGTACATTATATTTTGCATCCTGTCATGCTACCTAATCCATGAAAGTAAATAACTGCTCACATTTATTCATGCTATTTGTTAATTGAAAAAACATGGAATCTCACTCAGTTTTCTTTATTCCTGAAGCCCTGGTTATGAATTAAGGTGTGCTTTAGCTTGAGAAGAGATGTCATAATTAAAGAATGCAACCCTGCTTTATTTATTTTCTAACCAGTTTTCTTCTACTAAAGGAGGGAAGGAAAGCATATTGATTCACTTACTCTGATTTAGGCGTTTGCACATTTTGAATCTTGAAGAGAATGCCTCAGATCATAGGATAGGGGCAACTTTGGCTGCAGTGACCATGGGAAGGTGCAATTCATCATCCTGAGAGCAGGTAACAGGGCAAAAAGCAAGATCACAACTCTTCGCTTCAAGAGAGCAGATTTCTCCCAGTTCAGAGATTTTCTTGCAAGTGTTAGGGAGCAGCAAGGGTTGGCTGCCCCACAAGGGAAAGTGAATCAGGAGTGTTGTGTGACAAAAAGGCAGGTGCAAGCAGTGACTCCACCAATGAGGACCCAAGATGTAGAACAGCAAGTCAGGGTCAGGATCAAAGGCAGGCAGTGGTCAGGGTCAGACACAGTCTAGTGATCACCCAACTAGGTTGTAGTCAAGAGGCAGACCTGAGGTCAAGCCAGGAAGCCAAGAGAGTTGGCCCTAGTCAGGGTCAGGCTCAGAGCCTGAGCAACAGATGCATCTGCTGCACAGCTGCTGCCCACCTGCGAGGCAGCATTGGCAGGAGTGCTACAGCCTCAGCTCAAAAGCACTTCCCAAGGGAATGGAACGGCAGGATCTTGCTTTCTTCATAATGGTACTTGCCAACAAAGGAGCTGACCTTGTACCCAATCAACTAAACTCTGTAATTTAGAGAACTAAAATCCTAGAAGAGGGATGCAGTACAGCACTGATAGCTAGAATCTCCCTGGAGAGAAGAGAGATCTAGGACAGCTGTTTGATTTTCAAGGATCAACTCCTTCAAGCACAAAAACTCTCCATCCGGATGTGCTGAGTCAAGCAAAGGTGGCAGAAGGTCTGTGTGGATGAAGATAAAGTTCCTAACTAATACTCAAATGTAGAAAGGAAGCATACAAGATGTAGGAAAAATGACAGATGATCCAGGAGGAAAATAGAAATATTAGCCAAGTATGGAGGGATGGGGTGAGGTAAGCCAAAGCCCATCTGGAGCTGAAGCTGTGGTGAAAGGTACAAAGGGCAACAACAAAGGCTTCTTCAGGTGCACCTGCAGCACAAGGAACACTGGTAAAAATGTGGGGTAGCTGCTGAATGGGGTAGGGGAGCTGGTGACAAAGGAGACAGAAAAGGGCTTGGCTCAGAGGGTTGTGATTAGCAGTACAAAGTCTAAATGGAAGCTAGTCTCTAGTGAGGTACTCCAGGGCTCAATATTGGGACCAATGTCTTTAACCTCTTAATTGATCACCTTGATGACAGAACAGAGTGTGCTTCCAGAAGTTTTCCAGAAGGTAGGAAAGTGGGAGGAGTGTTTGGTACACTGGTTGGCTGTGCTGCTATTTAGAAGGACTTCAACAGGCAGGAGAACTGGGCACAGAGGAATCTCATAAACTATAATAAAGGGAAGCTCAATGTTCTACATTCCTGGAGGAACAACCTCATGTAACAGTATGGTCTGAGGACTGACTTTCTGAAAAGCAGCTCTGCAGAGGATCTGGGGGTCAGGGTAGAAACCAAGCTGGATAGGAAGAATCAATTTGTCCTTCTAGCAAAGGTATCCTGGATTGCATTAAGAAGAGTGTTGCCAGAAGGTCGAAGGAGGCAATCTTTCCCCTTTACTCAGTGCCGGGAAGACACATCTGGCATGTTGGGACCAGATCTGGACTTCTCATTATAAGAGAGACATGTATGTATGGTGAGAGTCTAGCAAAGGGCCACTGAGATGGTTAAGGGCTTTGTACATTTGTCATATGAAGAGAGGTTGAGAAAGTTAGGATTGTTCAGCTTAGAGAAGAGAAGGGGAATCTTATCTATGTGTATAAAACCTTGATGGGGAGGCAGTAAAGAAGACAGAACCAGACTCTTCTGCATAATACCCACTGACAGGACACGAGGTACTAAGCACAAAATGAAACACATGAAATTCTATCTGAAGATGAGATTGTAAGGTTTTGGTTTTGTTTTATTTTTTTTTTCTTTTTTACCTTGAGAGTGATCAATACTGGAACAGATTGCCTAGAGTACTTCTGGACTCTCCATCCCTAGAGATACTCAAAACCCAGCTGGTCACAGGCCAGATCAGCCTGCTTTCTCACTTTGAGCAGGCCAGTTGGACTAGTTGATCTTCAGAGGTCTCTTCCAACCTCAATCATTCTGTAATTTTATTACTGTATAGGATCATGCCATAGTTCAGTGGGAAGGATCCTCCAGAGGTCCTCCTGTAGCCACCTTTTCTCTGAGCTGACCAAACTCTAGTCATTCATCATCTCCTCATATGGCAGAACTCTAGTTCCTGATTCAGTGGCCCTTCACTGAATTTGTTCCAGTTTATTGATATTTCCTATCCTGTGTGGTCCAAAAGTGGATGCAGCGTTGTAGATGTGGCCTAATTAGTACTGAACAGAGGGGAAATAATAACTTTCCTTGACCTGCCTTTGTATTCATTAATACAAGCAGTTGCACCCCCAGCTTGATGCTACCTGCAAACACATTGATAGCGCACTCCATTTCTTCTTCCTGTCATTGATAATGATGTTAAACTGGAGAGGTTCCAGAACAGACAGTGGTGCTCCAGCTGTACAAACCATTAATCAGTACCTTTTGAACTTGATAATCCACAGAATCAAAGAATCGCAGAATCGCAGAATCACAGAATGGTAGGCATTGGAAGAGGCCTCTGGAGATCACCTAGTCCAATCTCCCTGCCAAAGTAAGTACAGGTTGCATAGGATTGCATTCAGGTGAGTTTTGAATATATTCAGAGAAGGAGACCCCACAACCTCTCTGGGCAGCCTGTCCCAGTACTCTGTCACCCTCAAAGTAAAGAAGTTTTCCTCATCTTCAGATGGAAATTACTGTGTTCCATTTTGTGCCCGTTGCCCCTTGTCCTCTCTCTAGACACCACTGAAAAGAGTCTGGCCCCATCCTCTTGACACCCGCCCTTTAGATATTTATAAGCACTGGTAATCCAGTCACTTTTTCACACATCTAGTAAATCCTTCAATCTAGACTGCAGTCTGGGACATCAGCTTGGGTGTGCTTTTTGTGTTAGCTGTGGCTTAAAGAAGGGAAATGAAATTCACAAGAGAAGACAGGGACTTGCTCTCTGCAGAATTGATGAGAACAGGGTTCGACACTCAGTTAGAAAGGCCTCGCGATATAATGAATAGCCTTTGATAATTTTCTTTGAAATTAACTTAGATAATTTTTCAAGCACTTAGAAAGTCCTAACTGTAAAGAAACTATTTCACAAATCATATACTTTTCCTTCTTTTTCTTTCTAATCAATAGTTTTTCATGATCAACACAAGACTGAGTTACACCATTCTGGATGGATCTGTTTTGAGCTTGTACAGAAGAAAACTCTCCTAGAACAATGTTTTATGGTATCTGAACATGTCTTTCATGATACATTCACAGTTAGAAATTGCAAAACAGTATTATTCAGTAGCATGAAGGTGAGATTATATCTCAAAATGATCAGGTTCAGAGATAACAGAATAATTTCCAGTGATTATTTTCTGATTATTTTGTGATGCAGTGTGTTATAACTAAGAGTTTCAGCCTGATGCAGGGACAAATACTTTATATGCTGGTTCCAATAGCTGTGCAACTTTGGATAAATGTGACAGGTTTCTGTTTTCCCCAGTCACTGGTGACCATTTATTCAGTCCTTATCCTGAAGTCTGGACTTTGCTTTTAGCAGTGGATGTTTCAAAGTGTTTGCGGACAGGATGCTGAAGTGTGCTGAAAACTGAAATGAACTTTGGTTTTTGGATCAACTTCTGAGGAGGTCAGATGACATAAAATTGACAC
Organism: Antrostomus carolinensis; assembly: GCF_000700745.2. NCBI lineage: Eukaryota > Metazoa > Chordata > Aves > Caprimulgiformes > Caprimulgidae > Antrostomus > Antrostomus carolinensis. Next base: position 18,868 of record NW_010323886.1, on the reverse strand, counting down.
TATGAAGGCAGAGAAATCATCCCTGAATACAGAAGGAAGTATTGCTTATATGTATTTGCAAAAGTGTAAATATAGTGTAGATATTGAACTAAGATTTTTTTCATATGAGAGTAATAAAAGAAAATTAGCATTAGTAACTCAGCATCTGACAGCTTTTCTTTGTTTATTTTTTTTGGGGGGGGGTTTTGGTTTGTTTTTACCAGCTCTACTAGCACTATTTTTCCAAATGTTATAACAACATTCTATAGTATTTATCATGCAGTGCATCTTCTCCTTGAAGAAAAGAAAAGAAAAAAAAAAAACAAACAAACCCCAAATCAAACCCTTGTTCTTTATGTTTTAAAATGGGTCCACTAACTTCTATGTCTGTTTTACACATTTTATGTTAAACTGTTTAGTATTTCTTAAAATATAGAAATAAAAGTGGGTTCGGGGTTTGGGTTTTTTTCTTTTTTTGTTGTTTTTTTTTTTTCAGGGAAAAGTAAAAGCTGACATGTGGAAATAAGAGAATGTGATAGTTATATGAAACAGCAGGTACTCCTGTATTATTTTCCATCAGCAGGGCAGATATTTCCCTTATTAAAAAAAAAAAAAAAAAAAAAAGTGCAAAATATGGCCAATATTGAAGTAAAAAATAAGGAGGTTTCTAAACTAGATTTTGATCTCTATAAACAGTTACAAGCATTCATACTCCCATGCGCACTTTAATCCATGCAAAAGGAAAAACTGAAAGGAAGTGGAGAAGGTATTTTTCACCTTAAGGGCTCAGTCTGCGGGCAAGCCTTAATTTTCTAGAATAACGCTAATACAAACAAATAAATCATCAGGGAAAAAAGCCGTCAGCTACTGTAACTTAATTCTGCTCCAGAGAGCATTAGCACTAACTGCTATAAGGCCAAGAGTCTGTATTTACTAAGTACTCTCCACAAGGAGATGAGAGTCATAATGTTTTTGTGACCCATACCAGTTTAGATGAGGTTACTCGTTCCTGCTTTGAATATATCAGTGCTATTTTAATCACCTAAACCTAATTCACACATATTTACATTACATTTATAACTTGTAATCAAAACTACTTTAGCTATATCAGAATAGAAGACAAGAAAAGTACATGTGCATAATGCCATACAGTTGAAAGTAATACATTCAGATAGTTCAATCTGTGTACTTGATAAGGTAAAGTATAACAATATCAGGTTTGTCAATAGTATAAATACATTTTCTTTTATGCAAAATTTAACTTTGAAGAACTAATATAAACATATCAAGATAAGCATATCTAATCTAAAAACATTTTGCAGATATGGGTATTACTTTTCACCTGTAAAAAAGTGGTGAACAGTAGATAGCTAGAGGGATAGTATTACTCACTGTAACATTCAGAGTGATTCTTCTGTTCTCTGTTCCCATGGGTTGTTTACTTGGCTTGGTTTTTTGTTAGGGTTTTTTTCTATATTCATAAATTAAGAATTTAATATGCAATCCCTTATGAAAAATGTAAGATCATAAACTACTGTAGTCATGGTTACAGCATTGCAACTGAGCTTCAGATTAGTTAATTATGAAGAAATAATGCCACACACATACATACTCTGCAGCTTTTAATTTATACTTTCACAAATTAAGAAATCAATACAATTGTTTAGATATTTATATTACTGAGCAACTCTGAGTCTAAAGTTGAAGAAAATCCTCCTCTCATTATGCTTAATAATTATTTGAAGATGATAAATTATTATAGCAGCTTTGCTAAGTTTTATAGGGAGAACAATAACCTGACAGAGACTAAAATTTTACATATAAACTTCTATAAATTTTTTCATTATCTTGGATTCAGTGTAACAGACATACCAGGCTTGCCAGGCTTTACATCTTTCATTACATATACAACAGTGCAGTAGATCACAACACAATGCTTCTCAGATGCCTTTCATTAATATTTAGCTTATGTCTGTATTGGTTCACAAACCACATTTCTGAGAAACAAAATGAAGGGCATTTATTTTTAAAATCAATATATCATGTTGTTCAGAGAAACACTGGACATAATTGGATGGATACATTCCCTTCTGTGTCACGTAAGGCATATATATTGCTATGTCTCAGTGAGGCAATGTATTTATTTTCAGTTGTATCCAAAAGCTAAAGCTTATCTCTTGATACTCAAAGCCTTCAAAATATGAAAAAAAAAAAAAGAAGAAAAAAAAAAGAAAAGAGAACATTTATAGCAGGAAAAAATAACTTAATTTAGGTTAAGTTACAGAGAGTGATTTCCTAGGTATCTTGTCCTATTGAAATAGTAGCTTGAATCAATAGGTTGTTTACTAAGCCAGAACATTTTTCAGCTTCTTTTATTTTTTTATCAGTATCAGACTGTGCCATAATTTAGTTCTTCTTGGCACATTATTGCATTATTTCATTACAAGTAAAAACAGAGATTGTCTGGAATGTTATTAAAATTTGAATCACCATTTCTGTGATATTATCTTTCTGATAAAACAATAGTGGCTTTAGATAGTGCATTATTGTATTTTTTGGTATCACACGTCATTTTCCTCCTCACACTGACTCTTCATATCAGTCTGGCACTCAGTACGGACCACTAGCACTGACATTTTGAGCAGAAGAGGTTGAATATCATATTCTTGGATTTCAGAATTTTATTTTCCATCCTGGAGTTTCCAACTTTGATATTTTTCTTCTAGACTTCAATTGCTTTTTGAAGAGACAGCAAAAAACATATTTTCCTCTACATACTTATGAATGCTAAAATGCAGAAACCTTCTTACTTCAAGAAATATAGGTCTCATCGTACTATAACTAGCTTGCCAAGATACACAAAATAATGTGAATCCTGAACTGAAAAAGAAATACAAACTCGACATTAAATAATAAACCTGTTAATGCTCTTCATCTATCCTACACTGTTTATACTGACAGTAAAGATCCGTGTGGGTATTTGGTGCTGCCTTATTAAATCTCAAATGTATTTTCTAAAATTAATAATTCAGTAGCACAGATGAGACATTACTAAAAAGCAACAAAAACAGTTGTAGAGAAATCCTGATCATTTCCCTGAGTTCAATATGGGTCACAGAGTATTCCACCCCTTCTGAGAGACACTACCTTATCATCCCACAAACACTCAAGGGAACAGAAAAGTAGAGACAGAGAAATACGTAATATTTCATCCCAGTGGGAAATATAACGAAATTTGGAAATAAAATCAGTAGATGGAATTCAGATTATCAAGTATTTGATGGGACAGATGAGTCAGGAAAAGTAGTACGAGGCCTAGAAAACTAGGTATTTTCTGATCTGCATCATAACTGTAATTTTGATTATGTCTGAGGTTATCTTCAATGTAGAAGTTGTTGCAACTGTGACAAAAAAACTAAACAAAAACTATTAAAATGACCAATAAATATTTTTCAACTCCAGTGCTAGGTAGGAGAAGATATCTGAAGGTTTATTTGGATGCTTGTCCTGCCATAGTAGTATATCCAGTCCACTGGAAGGTTATAGAGGTTTTCCATGTACCACAGAATATCAGTAGAAAATAAAGTGTCTTGTTTACTTTCATGGGACATCTAGGCTATTGTAGTCTACAGATTAGATACAAAACATAGCAAACAACCTATACAGTTTGAATTATTTCTTGTGCTATGTTCACATCCCCTTCTGTATTTGTAACCATCCTTAGAGAGGGAGTGTCTCATCTCAGTCGTTGTTACTGTGGTCCAAACAGTAATGAAGTCTGACAACACATTATAAACCAAGCTTTACTGAGGCAGTAAGAAATAGGAGCAATAACACTCCCACAGTGACTCACCTGATCACCGATAGCAAATATAGGATCATAAGTGATGTCGTGGTTCCAGCAGACTGTCAGGGGCACTTAGAGTGCAAGTCATCTGACAACAAAAGCCAATTGCACAAATGTTTTTTGGATGCGGGTAGGAGTTGTGCCGCCCCTTGTCTCCACCTCTGGTAGCATGATTTCAGATAATTAGACTTTACATGGCAGTAGTGTGCCCCACATGTCACCTTGGATGATGCAGGCAGTACCCTGCCTACATGATGATGTTGGTCAAGGGGCAGTGTGTCAGGGGGCAGGGTGTCAGTTACTTTGGCCCTCCTGGGGACTCCTGTGCCCGTGTCTATTCATTTACTCCTGCAAATATTTGCTAGCGTCCCTTAGTCTAAATGAGTTAAGTTGATAAGGTTCTCCTATTTAAACCTCTGAGGATAACCTGACTTGTTTTGACTGCACTGGGTTCAGTCAGTTAGGTGCCTGACTGTTGAGTCTGCAACAAAGGAAGACTATCATATATAATTGGGAAAGAGAAAGTACAGTGACTAGGCTGAGTTGGCAACCTCTTTAGCCTTATACAGGTGCAGCCAAAGAGAATATGTAAATATAATATATGGATTTTATAAATTATAGGAATTTTCAAAGTATTCATCACTGAGCTAACTTTTTTTTTCCAAAGTTGTAATTTTATCATCACTCAAGGAATCAGAATTGGACTTTCAGAGCTAGTTTAAAACCAATTTGTTCTGATAAACCTCACTTCCGATAATTAACATTAACAGTGAGAAACGTGATTTGGGAGAATTAAATAGTTGGTTTACCTAAAGCTGTAGTCTTTGTCGAAATATGTCCTTCATCAAATTTATTTTGGTAGCAGTAGTCAAGAAAATGTTGTTGGAATACAAAGAAATGTTAAACTACCTGAATAATTTGAATAGAATACATTTAATTAAATGTATTTCATTTAATACAATAAATTAAAGCAAACAAAGAAGCCTTAAAAAATATGAGTAATGTCAAGATACCTAAAAGGGCTAAAGGGCAGCTATTGAACTGAAATAGCTACAGAGCTACACAGTGGACCCATTCTGAATTGTGAAGCTGACATTACTGTGGTGGTTTCACTTGGCTAGCACTTGGCTAGCAGCCAAAACCAGCCACTCACTCTCTCCCCCCTGCCCCCAGGGGATAGAAGAGAGAATTGGAGGGATAAGGAGACTCATAGGTTGAGATAAGAACAATGTAATAATTTAAATAAAATAAAATTTATAATAATAAAGACAGTCAAATAATGATCATAATACTAAATATGCACGAGTGATACAGAGTGCAATTGCTCACTACCTGCCAACCAAGTCCAGCCCTTTCTGAGATAATGACCCCAGAGGAGCGACAATCCCAAAACCACAATCCTGGAAAAGCGAGAGCCTGAGAGAAAATGCCTCTCATTAATATATTGGACATGACATTATACAATATGGAATATCTCATTGGCATATCCAAATGCCAATCTATCTTATTAATTTTAACATTCCTGGCCCCTCCTAGACCTTGTACTTGTAGACTAGCAAAACACAGAGTCCTTCGACTTTCAGCGACAGTTGAAAACATTGGTATGTTATCAATATTCTTCTCACAATAAATATCATGCTGAAACCAAACCACAGCACTATTCTAGCTATTAAAAAGACACCTAGCTCTGTTCCAGCTAAAAACTAGGACATTTATAATTTCAAAATGTGTTTTAAAAAAATAACAAAAAATAAACTGGTTTTGATCTTTATAAACCCAAATATTATTTTCATAAAATATAAAAATATGAACCAATTAACAAAAGAAGTCACCATTGGGGGCTAAAAACCATTATTCAGAGGACATCATATCGCCCAATTACAGGCTTTACTAGAAGTATGCAAGTTAATCTCATTGCCTTAGGGCCTTCTGAGGACAATGGAGAGACACAGGTCATACCATAGAGCCTAACAAAAACTTGCATTCCATTTTTAGGATTCTTCTCTCTTTCAACTCACTCTGCTGAATGACAAATTATTCCTCTCAGTTATTGATTTGAAACTAATCAGTAGACTAATTTGTGAGTGTATCTAACATCTTTTCCCTCATCATCACTGCACTACCAAAACTTCATTAGTTCTGATGGCCTTCTTGGGTGGAAAACACAATAGCTTCCATCAGTATGTGAGTATGGATTTTCCTTCTTTGAAAACCAAGTATGGGCTAGTGGAAGTCATTGTCATGTTAGTGTGCTGTTGGGTCTTGTCCGACAACATATGTAGACATATTTAATTTGGCAAAGACAACAGAAATGTTATGATGGCATTAAACATTACTTTCAAAACCCTGAAGTCAACAGGGATGCTGAGTGCAGATCAGAACAAAGGAAATACTAACAAGGAGATAAATATATTCTCAAAGACTTTCCTGTTCAATGTTGTTCAAATAGTCCCCAGTAGAAAGAATCCCATGGAGTTTCAGTAGAGTCAGTTTTCTTTTATGTTTGAATTTCAAAGTAACACAGGTGGCCCTGACAACTAGGGATATGTAATTTATACTTCCCTGAACCTATTATGTGAAATCATCCCCACATCTAAGTTGATTGCATATACTGAAAAAAGGTTTACTAATTTCCACAAGTCAAGCAGTCTTGAATAACTGACACTGAAAACCTTAAGGCTAGAAACATTGAATGTCTACAGAAGCGAAAATGTATCTTAAAAAAACCCAAACCAAACCAAACCAAAAGAACAAAAAACCCCAACAACAATAACAAAAAGCATTAGGTTTTTTCAAGAAGTATAAAACCTATATTGTCACTTCTACCTGAGGAAGGGAGAAAAAAATTATACGTGCAGCAATATCTACCCTGATAAATTACTGAAAAGGTAGTTTCCACTATGCCTTAAAGAATATCCAGTCCAAGATATAATTGGATGCAATGTAAAATAAAGGAAAATAACATGATATACTTAGAGCCGAACATTTCATGGAGCTAGTGTGAAATATTCCTAATGTTAAAAAATCATAGTATATTCAGGATTACTTCCATTTTATATTACCTTTTTATGATAAGGTTTTTCTATTTGCTTTATTAAAAGTGTTGATAGGTAAATACATGCATATTATGTATTTTTTATTTTACAGAATCATAAAGTAGTTGAGGATGGCAGGGTCCTCTAGAAACCCTCTAATCCAAATCCCTGTTTAAGTAGCATTAGATAGAACAGTTTGCTCAGGGCTGTCTCCAGCTGGGATTTAAATATGTCCAAGGATGAAGACTCCACAGCCTCTCTGGACAGCTTATTCCAGTGTTTGACCACAGTCATCATAAAGGAGTTTTTCCTTATGCTCAGATGGTATTTAACTTTGTGTCTGTTGTTTCTTTTACTTTCACTGGATCCTAATGAGAAAAGTCTGTCTCAGTCCACTTTACTTCTTCCAATCAAGCATTTATATACATTGATAAGTACCACCTGAACCTCTCTTCCACAGGCTGAACTGTTCCAGCTCTCAGCTTCTCCTCCTATGACAGATGCTCCAACAGTTTAATCATCTCAGTGGCCCTGGACTCTCTTTAGTTGCGCTGTGTCTCTCTTGTACTGGGAAACACAGCACTGTACCCAGCACTCCAGATGTGGCCTCTCCAGGGCTGAGTAGAGGGGAAGGTTCAACTCCCTCAAACTACTGTCAATGTTCTTCCTAATGGAACCCAGGGTGCTGTTGACCTTCTTTAATGCAAAGATGTATTGCTGCGTCATTTAGCTTTGTCAACCAGGATCCCCAGCTCCTTCTCTGCAGATCTGTTTTCCAGACAGTTGATCCTCAGCCTGTAATGGCACATGGGATTATTCCTCCACAGATATAGGACATTATATTTCCCTTTCTTGAACTTCCCTTCCCTTCTGCTAAATCTATTTTTAATCTATCTTTTACATGTGAAATAATCTTATTGACTGTACACAGTCCAAGAAATGTAAGGAAAGCATAATCAGAATTATACTTTACCTTCTAAATTGGAAACCTATGTCACCACCACATATGGGGACAAGATTCATTTAAATTCTCTTTAGGTATCTATAACATGGATGTCAATACCTGAGTCAATTGATTAGACTCTTTATAACACATGGAGAAAAAATAGTACTTCTTGGAAATGTTTATTGATCAATTTTGGACATCCACCATAGGATTAAATACATCTTTATTGAGAATTGCCTGTTTCTCTCTACTGAGAGGTTAAATAATGTATATGTGTTCCTTAAAGACATTTAAAATTGGTGTTCTCTCTTTTCTGTTTTCTGGTGACATCCACTCAGTCTGTTTCTCTGCCATTAAGGAAAAAGAAAAAAAGAACACTTTGTTTCAGAAAGTTTTATATTTTACATAGCCCTTTGACACTCACCATTAGTATGAAAATAATGATTATAGTTTGTTGAAAGGTGTAATTGTCCATAAATGTTATAAGTTCTTGCTGGGAAGTAGCATATCACTGCTTGTGACAAGTTGTTTTGTCTTTTCCACCATCAATATATCCCTGTGCCATTTTTGATTTGAAAGTTTATATTGTGCAGTGAGTTGACCTTGTCTGGATGCCAAGTGCCCACTAAGCTGCTTTATCACTTCCCTGATCAGCAGGACAGAGGAGGAGAAAAGAAGATGAAAAAGAACTCATGGATCAAGATAAAGGCATTTTAATAAAACTAAAGAAAAGGCAGTGAACTGAAACAAAGGAAAACAAAAGATTTATTCTGTATTTCCCATCAACAGGCGATGTCTAGCCACTTCCTAGGAAGTAGGTCTCATAGCTTTTATTGCTGAGCAGACGTCATATGGTACGGAATATCCCTTTGGTCAGTTTAGATAAGCTGTCCTGGCTATGTTCCCTCCTTTGATACTGCACTAGCACTACTCAGCAGTAAGCAAAACACTGGTGTGTTATCAACACCTTTCTAGCTACCAATACAGAATACAGCACTATGAGGTTCGCTATGGGGAAAGTTAACTCCATTTCAGTCAGATCCAACATGTATTGGTGGTAGAAGTAGAGTACAATAATGCATTTATTTTCCAATAATTCAGATAGGATCTCCTACTTTCTTTAAAGATATAACTGGGCATCAACAAAACAAAACTACTCTGAGGGATGTCTGAAGATTTGGTATTTTAAATTGTTCTTCCCATTCCTGTCTGATAAGCAATTAAATACCTCTGTATTCCAAAAACTCATGCTAAACCATCATTGATTTTGTGCCTCATATGCACATGTTGCTTCTGTTGTATTAACAAATAGTACTGGCACAACTACCTCATAAATAGATAACATCCATGTGAAGTAAGTTAATTTGTATAAAGCTACACTTCTGTAAGACAGCAAGCAGGATGTAGGGTGGTATATAAAGGGTTATCACTCTTTTCCCATTACAACTTTCTTTCTGTCTCATTACTGTGTACATGTTATCCATAACAGCATGTGAAATAAAGCCAGGATATCCACGTGGACTTAACCTCTCTTAGTTTGGCAGCTGAAAACGAAGTGTTCACTGCAGAAAGCCAGTGCCTATTACTCTTTTCTGTGTCTATATGTTCCCTGAACACACACCTTTTAAATTACATTCCCATCTTCTGTCTTTATTTCCTATATAATTATCACTTATTACATCACCCATGCAAACAAGTACAAGATGAAGTGTGTTGGGTTAAAATATACCATGGCAAATTAGTAACATGTTGTTATTAAAACAGATAGTGAAACTAGGCTAATGATGAACAGAACCATAATTACTTATCAATTAGTAAGTGCCATAGTGAACAAACTGGTATATTCCAGTGGAAAGTCTCACTTTCCATTTAAACTCTTCCACAGGTCCCTGCCTGTCTTCATTGCTCTCTCTTGTTTTCAGCTGGAGAAGTAAGCCAGGAAACAGTAACAGTACACTGCTCTATTTCAACACAAGCTTAATATCCACAGCAGTTCATACCCATATTCTTAAGATTATCCCATACTCACAAGATTATCTGTTTGGTAATTTTTTTTTTAATATATCAGTATATTTAATGAAAAATATTATTTTTCCTCCTATAATCTCTGCATTAATTGATAAAAGAATGTATGAAATATCTAATTTTTCACTTTCTTAAACTATCTAATATCACTAGCATCTAACTCACATTCCTGTTCTACTCATTTGTTATTCTTTATTATCTTGTATCATTCATATTGTAGTTTTTTGTCTCCATATGATCTTGCAAGTGTTATTCTCTGATATTCTACATTTTTATAGATGAAGCAGCAAAGAAACAGACTTTTGTCCTGTGTCTTTGTCAGCTTTACTTTTGCATCAATTATTTTGGTGAAAATTTGTCATTCAGCAGGCTTGTAACATTACTTGCTTTTCAACTTTACACTGATATACCTTGAAAAATATAAATATAAATTTAAATTCTCATAGTCAAAATAACCCAACGTCCTTGAGATTTTGCCTGTTTATTTTTACACTAATATTTTGGTGTCTACATACCTTATCCACACCTTTCCTTTCCTATCAGGAAAAATAAGGATAACATTTCAAATTCTCTCTTTCCTTGTATATCTATTTTATAAGTATGTTTGTGTTCCATCACATACCAGTCCTGAAACTAGGAAAAAAGATTAACCCTCATAGTACAATATTGCATCTTAATCAGACAGGTGATATTTAATCAATGGAAAAAATATTTTTATTAATGTTTTTCTTTATATAGTAAAAATAGTTTATATAAACTTCTAAATTATAGACAATTCCTTTATTGAACATATTAAAATAAATAAATTATTTTTACAAATTAAATTGTATTCAAAGGAACTATTAACAAATCACCAGAGAAATCCATATTTCAGGTTATTGTTTGAATTTCTTTAAATGATATCAATTTTTCTTTAGATAATGTATGTTCTACATTGCATTTCCTAGTCTTCTTGTATACTGTATGTTATATCTGTGAATGGATATATTTCTCCTCATTCTTCTAAGAGTATTTGCAAAGTTTATGTGAGAAGAAAGCTCAGTAAGTAGCTAGACAATATACAATTATAATTCCTAAGAATTTCTAATGTTTAATAATTTGTACGAGGACATCTGCTTTTTCTAAGACCTTGTAGAGTTTTGACTCTGGCCAGTAACTGAGCACCCATCAGTCACTCACTCACTTAAACTGCCCTCAGGGGTGTGGGGGAGAGAACAGGAAGAACCAAAGCCTGGAAACTTGTAGGTCGATCTAAAGACTGTTTAATAAGTGAAGGAAAGAGAAAGAAGAAAGAAAGGAAAAAAGCCTCACTCCAAAACAAAAAAAATACAAGTGATGTCTAAGCACCTTCCACCAGCAGATCAATACCCAGTCAGTCTCCAAGGAACCAGGAAAGACTACCCCACAGTTTTATTGCTAAGCGTGACATTATATAACATAGTCAATTCAGGTCAACTGTTCCATCTGCGTCCCCTCCCAATATCTTGGTCACCTCATCACAGGGATAGACTCAGAACAAAAGAAGGCCTCAACACTATGTAAGCACTGCCCAGAAACAGCTAAAACATTGGTAAATCAACACTGGTTAAGCCACAAATCCAAAATACAGCACCATAAGTGGATAAAAAGAAAACAATCCCTTAAAGAAAGGATTTTTCCCATAGTTGTATCAGTTCCCCGGAAATAGACACCTTTTTAATTAAGTCTTCTATTTGGAAATACCTGAAGAATTATTCTGCATTACTTTTTCCTGTTTTTGTTTAGAAACTTGAGTGTATAGAGAGCATGAAATAACACAAAAGAATTCTGAACCAATAGGTTTTTAGTATAAAATAACCTACCCAATGATTTCTCTGTGCAGCAATAGCACTTTAACAGGGCTATGCAAAATTTAAAGTAGTTTCACCAAAATGAGATTACACTAATTTCAATGTTAATATTCTGAAACTATTAAGAAAAAAAACCCCTCAAAATACAAGCAGTAGAAATGTCATTATAAACTACAATTTTAAGGAAAATAAACTAATTTTAAGGAAAATGTCTAAATTTATTGCATTTGATGTAGCAACGAAAATATTCATTGCTCAGAAAAACAGTTAATGTATGAGACCTGTCATGATAACATAGCAGGAAAACTGAGGTATGTATACATCCTGTAAAGAACACTGTATGGTACCTTGTATGGAATTGTGAAGCTCTAAGAAATTCTTGCAATTTTAGTTATAAAATCTCTACTTCACTGCAATCCGTGAACTTATTTTTAAATGTATGCTTATTTAAAAGTTCAAACTGAACTGTTGCTCTCAGCTGACCCGAAAGTACGTGATTGATTCATAATGGCTGAAGAACTGTAATGCTGCTTGCCCAGATGTTATTTATGGGCTATAAAAGGAAGTCAAAGAAAAAGCTAAGGAAAGTTAAATTACCATGAGGGGAAAATATTGTAATATCTGTCTTCAGTAAGACAAGTTCACTGCAGTCAGGAGAGATGTAGGGACATAGAACCTCAGTTTTCGTAAGTTTCAGTCCTCTTGGAGCAAAACAGTCATTAATTTTAGGTTGACATATATGGTTATAGAACTTAGCCAGACTTTTATACATATGTAGTTTAATAATATTAAATTACAATTCCAAATGCTTTCCCTGAACTACTGCTATTTGCTAAATTACTTTAATAAAAATCTAAGTTTAAATTTTGTTTCAGTAGGTTTCCAAAAGCAATGAAATATTAAAACTGCTCTGTGCTTAACATAAGGATGTTAAAAGGTGTGTCAAACTACTAGAAGTAATATAATTTAATTTACAGCTAGGTCAGTTTTAAATTAACAGTGGGGTCAATTATTTATAGGAATCTGTCCCTATTTATTGCTAGTGTACAACACAAGTTTGAGTTATCAGAGCAGAACTGGGCTGTTAGTACTGGTGCTGTATTTTTATAGTCTGATTGTTTTCTAGCACTGCAAGATAAGGACGGCAAAGAGATTGCTACAAAACAAAACAAAGAAAACAAACAAAAAACCCTCGACAAACAAACTTCCTTTTTTAATTAAGAATGGTAAAAAGGATGAGAGCCAAGTAAATCAGTAATTGAAACCAAAAGCTTGAAAGCACTTGAGCATTTGCTTTAAAATAAGCATATGTAGGTTTGAAGCTATGGAAACCTCAGTTTTCAGTATTTTGTCATTATTTCTAGGAGTTAGGGTGAATGCTCATAACAATTTACTTAAAAAGTAATATATGACAAAATCATAATTTATGGAATTACATATATCTGCATGTGTGCATGTGTGTGTATGGCTGTCTGCAAAACACTGGTGTGTGTATATATATATATGTGTATATATATATATTTTAAGTATTTTTTTGTAGGGGAGTATCATAATGTAGGTCAGGATGAACTAAATGTATTAATTACAGCTCAGTAATTGAATCTGTGTCAATGAGTTCTATATTGTCTCTGTGAAAAAGTTATTAATGATGCAAAAAAATACTAAGAAGTTACAGAAAAGTGGCTATCTCTGCTTCTTCTTTTCTTGCTCATAGGTGGTTTAAACTTCAGAGTCTGGGAGGAGCCAGGAGCTGAGCATGGTGGCTCTGGCTGCATAAGCTTGGTCTCAGGCACCCCTGGAGGTTCTCCATAGGCAGGTGCCCTTGAAAGTAAAGTCATGCTGCTCCATATTGGGATGGTAGAGGATGAATAAGCTTTACGAGGTGGGGAGCATCTTCCAGATTGTTTGATCTCTACTCTTTTGTAGACTGCTTCAAGATGTTGGTTGCTGATGGGTGTAGTGAGTCAATGTGAAAATATTGTTGTATAAATTTAGTTCTTCCGTTTCTATGATTTACATGTGGGTGTATATTTTTTTCATAACACCTTCCTAATTGTGCTTTACCTAAGAGAAGATGTGTCCCTAACAAATACTTAGCAACATACCACAGGCCTCTATTATCAGACTGATTACTCAAGAGAGTCAACTCAGTATACAAAGACAGGGAGAAAGTCAGATGAGATTAATTCCATCCTGGAATTCTTGTCCTCTTTTCCTTAGAAGCTCTAAGATTTCTATGTTCCTATGAAGACTCACTTTGAAAAATGGTTTCCTTAAGAGAACGTTGTATCTTCTTCCACTCTTTAAGCCAGTGGGATCATCACTTTGTGGAGTTTGTCATAGTGAGTGCAGCTTCCTGTAAAATGTTCTTGTCTCTATGTCCAGAGTTAATGAAATATTTCTTCTCCTTGTTGTATTACCTCCTACTCTTTTTGTAATGCTGCAGCTGTAAGATTGCTGCCATTGATACTGAAGCTTTGAAAGTCAGGGTTTCAGACCACAGCTGCTGTTTCCTTTATGATCTGCAAGATCCTTTTGAGCTTTTGTGCTTTTGTCCCACTTTTCATGTTCTAGCCAGCAACTTCCATTCTGTCATGCCTCTACAACTTAACTTTGGGGGACCATTAGTTTTCACCAGTAAGGGTCATCTTATTCTTTTTTTTGAGGGGAGGAAAAAAAAAATCTGTCTAACCACACAATATAGAGAATTTCAGTCAAGTTAAGCACTTAACATTGTATTCAGCTCTTCAAATACACATCTGGCTTTGAATGGGTGACTGTACCAAAGATGGAAATAATGAATCATAGAATATGCTGAGTTAGAAAGGAACCACAAGGATCATTGACTACACCTAGGGCAAACTAAAAGTTATATGGAAGAGTGTTGTCCAAACACTTCTTGAACACTGACTTGGGTGTCTTGAACATAGGCTTGGGGCCCTGACCATTTCTCTAGGAATCTTGCTCCAGTGCTTGACTGCCCTCTCAATAATAATGTAAACAGTGTAAATTCCTCAAAGTGACTAGCTGACTAAAGGTTCCCTGAAACTCCACAGACATTTATACAGTGGTTGCATAAGTACTAAGATATATCACCTTATATTTTTTTCTTGCATTTCAGACTTCATAAAAATCAGCCCACAGTAACTCATGCTTCATTATTTTAATGCTGTCTTAATATAGACTTTGCTTCTTCAATAGTTTTTCTTTTTAAGGTGCCTTTGGATAATACTACAAAACATATGTAAGTATTCTGGAATTCCAATCCATATTATGAATACAATTTAGTTTGCCCACTCTTCAGTTGTTAATATTATCTCTAAAGTATATTTTTCTAAAAAACATTCTTCTTATACATCACTTGTTTAGTTATTACAGTTTGAGCTAAACTAAATCATTCAACCTTTCTCAGTTTACACTTATATGAAATGATTTTATACATTGTTGAAAAAATCACATATTTTCTTACCTGAAAATACTTAGAATGCCTTCTAGAAGCCACAGACAAGTCAGAGGTAGCTGCAGCTTTCAAAGTTACTGTATCATTTTGTCAGCAGTGCAGAAAGTAATCTTGAATTTTGCTTGTTATGGTAAATATCCAGCAAAATGAGATTAGTTATCAAAACTCAAAAGAATGTGTATATGTTTATTTTTCTGATTTTATATTAAAAGTAGATTAACTACTAGTAGATTAAGTAGGCAATTGTATTTATGCTATTTGAAGGAAATATAAATATCTCAGGGTGTTCAAAGCCGTAGTAGAAATAAATTGAGAAGTGACCTGTAATTATAAATATAATAGAGAAAAAGTTAACTGTTTGGTTTGTATTTGTTTAAATTTAAACTAAATAAAATGACTCACTAAATCTTCCTTTAGTATTCTTTCATTTTTTACATAAAAATAACCAGTATTATATTTTGTGTATTCATCTTAAAAAAATAACTTATATACAAACTCTTTGGGAAACTACTTGGTCCCTAGAAGATATTTACGTACTCTGAGGTGGCAGCTTTTCAGTAAACACATTTTTAAAAAACATAAAGAAAAAAAAAAAAAGAAGAAAAGGTGAACTATAATGGAGCCTGTTATCACACACCTATAGATTAATGACTCATGAAATGTAATAACCATTTCTATCAACTTTCACTAACATGTGCACAGGTATCTTCTGATGAAAGAACAGCATGTTTTATGCATGCTGCAGAAATTCCTTTTGCCACCTTCTCAGAACAAATTTCTCACATTTATAGACAAAATATTTCTTCCTCTCAATGAAGGAGACATGTTGCGAGGGAAACTTGGTCTGTTAATCTACTTATGACTGCCATACATGATTTATATTTCACAAACAGATAACAGATTACTCTGATCATTGTTACCTTAAAATTATTCCAGTTGTCTTCTGAAAATCAGTAAATATATGAGAAGTAAATATTTGTATCAGCATTAATCAAGTCTGTGACAAACCCTTGCCTTCAAAGTTTGAATTATAGCACTAGAATGAAAGCTTGGTGGATTTTTCTGCTCTTCTTAATGATTGGAAAAAAAAATAAAGCATTGAGTTATGAAATATTAGGAATTTATTTTCTGTTACACAGTGTATACCAAATTAGAGATCCCTCCTGCACAGTAACTATTTTATGTCAGTGTTATATATTAATATTGTTGTTCTTTTTTTTCTTTCTTTTTTTTTTTCCCCCTTGCAACAGGTTGCTGGCAAAATGAAAATGAAGAATCTTGACAATGACCTTTAAATAAATATATTTTAGATTTTGGAGGAAATATCTGTCTTGTGATAGTATTCTTTAAATAAAATAATATTAAAAAAACTATTTGCTAGAATATAATTCTATCCCCTACAAATTTAAAGTATTATGCTATTTAACATGTAATGAGTCATGTCTGTATTCACAAAACAAGAAGATTTGTCTGAAGAAGACTTGATGGTGGTCATTCAGCTCAAACTATGCCTGGCAGCATGATAGCCATGGTTTGTATTATCTGGTCTTGAAAACAGGGTAATCAGACATAATAAAACATTTAGAACATGATCATTAATGATCTGGGAAAGGGAGTGAATATTTCTTCTACTCTGCAGGTGATATTAAGCTCTGCTAGATAGTCAAATGCCATGCTGATGATAAAGAACTCCACAAGAACATAAAAAAACTGAGTGAACTAAAAATGAGCTTCACTTTGGATGAATGAAAATATATGTATAGGTAAAGAAGATTATACTATGTCTTCATGGTGCTGAACACAGAAGTAAAACTTACAGCCCTGAAACCATAGGCTCATAGAGAATGTCTTCATTTTCAGGCTTTCCTCATAAAAGCAGCATAGTACTCAAGATGTGGGCACACCACAGTTTTATAGAGGTAAAATCATTTCGCTGTCTTTTGTAGTTCTGGTCTCCAAATTCTAAGAAGGATAAGGTAGTTAAGGAAACAACAGAGAACAGCAACATAAGGAGTGAAGATGTTGCCTTGCAAGGAAGTGCTATAAAGGCTGTTACTCTTCAGTTCAGAGAGGAACAAATTGAAGATAATTATGATGGAGGATTACCAAGTCATTAAGAGACTTGACTAGTTGTTCACTAACAGTATTGGAAGCATTCTGTTAAAGGACTAAGAGTTTGATTTGAACAGATATGACAGAGTGTCCTGGTTTCATTAAGACAGAGTTAGTTTTTTTCTTAGTAGTTAGAAAGCAATGTGTTTTGGTTTCAGTATGGGATTTGTTATAAGAAGAATGTTGATAATGTACTAATGTTTTTAGTTGCTGTTGGAAGTCCAATGACTTCGTATTTTGCTAGTCTGCAAGCGCAAAGGACTCGGGAGGTTGGGGGCCGAGGGGGAGGAAAGAGTAGTAATTAGCAAGCACCAAAATTGATATTTAGATATGCAAATAAGATATTCCATACCATATCATGTTGTGTTCAGTATAATAATGAGGACTGACTGCTGTGTGGGGTTTGTGCGTGGGTGGGTGGAACTGGGTTTTTTTGGTAGTGGGGGAAGGGCTACCTTGTGAGAGTGAAAAGCTCCCTTGGCTCCAAGGCGGAGACCCCACCCCAGCCCAGGCTGGGCCAATGAGCACTAGAGAAACGCCTCTGTGAACCCATATTTGTGAGGGGAAGGACTGTCCTGAAAAGAAGTAGGTGTGGTACCTGGAGGAGAGACCGTTGACCTAACATAAGATGACCATTGACCTCTGGGAATCCATATTTGTGAGGGGAAGGACTGTCCTGAAAAGAAGTAGGTGTGGTACCTGGAGGAGAGACCGTTGACCTAACATAAGATGACCATTGGCCTAAACAGGACAGAGAGACACAGAGAGAGCTCCTTTCCCAGGGGGAAACACCCAGTTCAACTGCAAGAGTAGGATAAGATAAAAGTCCCCTGTGGCCCATGGAGATTCAACAGTGGAGTAGAGACCCACATGTAGGCCATGGAGGACTCCATGCTGGCGCAGAGAAGTTGAGCCTGAG
>NW_010323886.1:0-609 GCF_000700745.2 Antrostomus carolinensis | reverse complement strand
GTTAGTCTGCAGCCCGTGGATGTCCCATGACAGAGCTGGGAGCTGAGCCCAAAGAGGTCTATGACTCCATGGGAGGCTCACTTTGGCACACCTTGTTCCTGGATTTTCATGCCGGAAAGAGCGGCAGAGGTGAACCTACTGAACCTCCATTCCCTGCTCCCTGTGCTGCTGGGGGGGAGAAGGTAGAGACATCGGGAGCAAAGTGATTTGAGCCCGGAAAGAAGGGAGGGGTGGGGGGAAGGTGTTGTAAGATGTGGTTGTTATGTCTTATTGCACTATTCAGATGAAATGGCAACAAATTCAGTTGATTTTTCTTCCCTAAGTTTGAGTCTGTTTTGCCAGTGACCATAACTGGTGAGTGAGCCGTCCCAGTCCTTCATTCCTAATCCCGTGCCCCCTTTGTTGTGTCTCACATCCCATCTCATCGGGTTAGGGGAGTCAACGCAGGATCAAACCACCACAACTGAAGAGCTGGGGATTTTTTTGGGGATCTCTTGTGCTCGCTCTTCTGGGATTGCTATTTAGTTTTTGTGACTGTCTCTGCTCTGGCATTGCTAGCTGGTGAAAGGCAGGACATCGGTTGGTGGGTGGTGAGCAATTGTACTGTGC
>NW_010323885.1:6390-36859 GCF_000700745.2 Antrostomus carolinensis | reverse complement strand
GGCCTTGGGACAGTTGGTGAAAGGGTCTGGGACACAAGTAATTTCCTCTTCTGTCCTTCCATTTTCAGGTGCTGATGTGGGATGGAATAGGAGAATTCAGGCCATAAATGAGTGGCTAAAAGACTGGGGCTTCAGGCAGGGTTTTGGATTCTTTAATAGGATTCTTTGGTAATGGCTGGGTTTATAAGGCACCAGTCCGGACATTCAAACGTGGGGAAGGCTTATCTCACAGGGGCAAAAGGAGGCTGGAATTAGCAGGGCTCATTTGGAGAGCTTTAAACTAGATTTGAAGGGGGATGGGGCTATAGAATATTGTGTCCAGTTCTCCCCAGTTCAAAAAGGACAGGAAACTGCTTGAGAGAGTCCAGCACAGAGCCACCAAGATGATTAAAAGAGTGGAGCATCTCCCTTATGAGGACAGTCTGAGGGAGCTGGGTCTCTTTAGCTCGGAGAAGAGGAGACTGAGGGGTGACCTAATTAATGTTTATAAATATGTTAAGGGCGAATGTCATGAGAATGGAGCCAGGCTCTTCTCGGTGATGCCCAATGATAGGACAAGGGGCAATGGGTGTGAGCTGGAACACAGGAGGTTCCGCTTAAACTTGAGAAGAAACTTCTTTACAGTGAGGGCAACAGAGCACTGGAACAAGCTGCCCAGGGAGGTTGTGGAGTCTCCTTCTCTGGAGACATTCAAAACCCACCTGGACGCCTTCCTTTGTGATCTCGTTTTGGTTCCTGCTCCAGCAGGGGGATTGGACTAGATGATCTTTTGAGGTCCCTTCCAATCCCCAACATTCTGTGATTCTGTGAAAGGTCATACTAGCTCTAGACATGGTGGAGACCCCGGATGGGCCTGAGAAGTGTGTGGAGAGCTGGGCAGGGGTTTGTCCACCATGTCGCCCAGGAGGAATTCTTTGCACAACCAGGAAGAAACAAAGGCAAGGTCAGCATGGCCAAGAAATTCACTCTGCATTACAGAGACTCCATTCTGCCTCTGACCACACAAGGCATTTCTTAGTTTCCATTCAGGTCATTCACAAAGAGTTTCAACAGTATTTGTCTTAGTCTTACGCCTTGGGATAAAACATCAATGACCGGATTGGGATAAAACATCAATGACCAGACTCCAGCTGGGATTTTACTCCATTGATCACAACTTTCTGCACCCTATTTTTCAGCTGTTTTTCAATAAATTTTCTGTTCACTTATCTGACTCATGCTTTTACAGCTTCTCTTTGAGGATGTTATGAGAGACGGTGTCAAAACCCTTACTAAAGTTGAGGTATTCCTCTGTCCCCTCAGACCCAAGCAAGTTACCTCATTGTAGAAGACCATCACAGTGGTTAGGCATGATTATCCCCTTCATAAATCAGAGTGACTCTTCCTGATCACCTTTTAGTCCTTCATGTGTTTAGAAATGGCTTCCAGGGTTAGTTGCTCCATCACCTTCCCATGGACTGAGGTGAGGCTGACCAGTCTGTAGTTCCCCAGGTCTACAGATGTGACATCTGCTTTCTTCCAGCCTTCAGGAACCTATCCCAGTCACCAGGGCTGTTCAAAGATAATCGAGAGTAGTCTTGCAATGACATCGCCCAGCTCCCTCAGCACTTGTCCCCGTGGACTTAATGTATGCCCAGTTTGTTGAAGTGCTCTCTAACTTGGTCCTTTTCCACTGAGGTTAATCCTTCCTTGCTCCAGCCCTTCCCTAGGGTCTCGGGGACCTCAGATTCCGGAAAACTGGTTTTACCAATAAACACTGCAGAGGGAAGGCACTGAGTACCTTGGCCTTTTCCATGTCATTTGTCATCACAGGTCCCAGGCACCATTCAGCAGCAGGCCCGTGTTTTCCCCAGTCTTTCTTTTGCTGTAGATATGCTTAGAAACCTTTCTTACTGTTCTTCACATTTCTTGCCAGATTGAACTGAAGGGGAAGTCTTGACCTAGACCTTGTTTCACTTGCAGGGAAGCGGGACTCACCCCAGGGAAATGAGTGGGGTTCACCCCTCCAACACAAGTGTGGACTGGGCAAAATCAGGGTCCTCCCAATGTAATCTGCTTGGAGCAGCAACTGGATCCCGCCCAATGGAAGGAGAGTGTCTCCCCATCCAAACCTACTGAAGTCTCTGAGGAAAAGTCCACCTGCCAGGGGGGTCTGTCTTCAGCAAAGCCACTATCTTCTCATTCCTGCCCACTTTTCCTGCAGAATATCCTTACAATGCGGTACATGAGAAGACCATCAACAAAGGGGATACTCAGACTAGCTGCCAGCAAGGGGACATGCAGGCAGCCAAAGGAGGCCCTAATCAAAGGAGGTGATGTTGTCCTGGAAGGCCAGTCTCTGCACCTGCTGGCAGAGATCTTGAAGGCGAATTCTTCTGACTCTAAGCAGTGAGAGCTCCGTTAGAACCTGCAGGAGCCTACTTTGGTGAATGGGTTTGAGCTAGCTCGGACTCCTGGCTAAATCCACAGTGAAATGAAACACCATGATTCAAGCTTAGAAAAATTGGGCATTTTTCTTTTATCCCCTGTTCTGTGCCACAAGCACTACCTCAGGGGTACATCCTGACTGGTACTATCCTGGCTGCTGACCATTAACACACCATTTTCACAGGCATTTAATTCATTGAGAGGGAAACATGTAAAAAATTATTTTGCAAGAGGAAAGAAAGAACTTGTGTGTCTGCAAGAGACAATGAATGTGAAGTTTATCTGTTTAAATCAGTAGAAGGATTAAGCTCTTGTATTGATTATAGTTTGGAAAAAAATACTTATGTATAATTTACGGAAATATCTGCAGTATTATTAAATATTTTTCTTGAGCTAAATACAGTTTTTATGGATTTAATGATGACTGTAATATGCAATGTGTTTGCCTTCTACAGCTGTATTTTTGCAAAAGTGATACACTTCTATGGCCGTGTTAGATCTAACACAATAATTCACTTCAGGCCAGTTTTGCCAAAGTAATCAATATTCTCACCAAGTGAAAAGATTTGTTCTCACGTTATGCGTTTTATATCCTGCGCTGATTGTTCTTACTCAGTTTTATTTAATACCATCATAGGTGATAAGGGATTAATTTTTTCCCCACACTGGCAGTACATCCAATCCAAGGTGGCTTAAGCAGCATCAGAGCATCCAAGGAGTTTGCACATGTGAATAATTGTGCTCAGCTTAATTTGTGACTTTTTATAGCCTCACCAATATCTATGCGCTAAACACAAAGGTAGTCCTGCAATTGATTAATTAATTAATTTATATTCATTATTGCTAAGTTACTCATACTGGGGGGGGGGGAGAGAGTATTTTGTCCAAGTATCTAACCTGTTCCAGTGTGAGTATTTGTATTAGCATGGCACTTACAGTCTCTAAGTGAGATCAAGGCCTCATTTAATTAGCAGTTTATTTATTAAAATACACATAAGTATATTAATGCATATACATTTTTTTAGTGTGTGTGTATATATATATATATATATAATGCACACATATATATGCACACATACACATATCTTAATGATATGACATCTGTCCTTTGAGTCTAAATGGTCAAGAGAAATAAAGGTGAGGAGAAAGAAAATATTTTCCTTGAATGAAAATAGGTAGAGAAAACTTAACTGAATTTTGGAAGTATAAATCACACTGAGGAGACAGGATGGCAGTAGTATGATGGCAGGTCCCTGACCTGTCATCAAGAGTGTTATTTTATTTCAACTTGTTCTTCCTCTGCTAAAATATGAAGAAACTAAGGATATTTCTGTAACATTTTCTTTCAAATTCTCATTATATTTCCTGTAGAATTTTTGAAGAAGAGGGAATAGATAATCTAATATATATATATAACATTCTAATATCCAGCTGAAATAAAAAGAAAGTGGCAAAAAAATGACAATGAAGTCATAAAGCAGAAAATGAAAGTGGTAACTGTCAAAAGCATACACAAGGGGGAAAACCTTAAAAACCAAAAAATGATGAAAGAAAACTTCTCCTACAGAATAATTAAATTTCATTGTTTTGAAGAAACAGGAGCCTGTGAATGACCTTCAAAGCATCCCAGCCTGTCTCTCAGAGTTTATACATAGGAAAGGAGGAACATAAGAGCTTATGTTTATCATGAACACTTTTGGCTTGATACAAATTGGCCTCATAGTGTTGTGCACCACCACCATCTCCAGTCTTCAGTGTAATCACTTTCCTTTACAGCAAAGAAAAGTGATCGAGAACAGCCTGCAACTTTTGGACAAAATGGGCAAAAAGTTTCCTCAACAATGTCTAAGAGAGAAAATGTTCTTCAGATTTCCTGAGCAGGTTCTAAAGCCCAGACAGAAAGAAACTGTCAAAGTGGCCATTGAAGAGATCTTGCAACACATCTTCTATATCTTTAGCAAAAATCTGACTCTGGCTGCTTGGGATAGGACAACTTTAGAACAATTCCAAAATGGACTTTATCAGCAAATTGAGCAATTGGAGGCATGTGTAATCAAGAAGCAGACCCACTACTTTTGGAGTAAAGAAGTCAACAGGCTGAAACTGAAAAAATACTTCCAAAAAATAGACTGTTTTCTTAAAGACAAACAACACAACCTGTGCTCCTGGGAGATAAGCCGTGCAGAAATGAGGAGATGTCTTCAACTGATTGATAAAGTCATAAGGAAGCTTAACAACTAAGGTACAAAGATTTTGAGCTAGCATAACTTAGCTTTAAAAATATTTATATTTGTTATTTGTTCTATGATCTAGCTTGTGGCAGTGATTCTAGTTAATTTTGATTGTATTTAAATAACTATGTTGAAATATATTTTTGCAAATCTAATGCATCATTCAATGTAAGTAAATTTTTCCCCTGGTAAGCCAGGTGTCTACACTAGCTGTAAATTAATCTGTATGACTTTTCACTGAGGGTTACTCCCCAGGAAGGGGTTGTAATCTTACGACAAATAGTGTCATCCTATGGTATTTTCTGCTGAGAAAATGTGCTGCTCTATTTCACCTAGGTATAGCTAATCATATATTTGTGAATGGACTACACATCCCTCGCCTTACAGGAATTGCTAGACTTGTACTGATTGGGCCTGCGTCAAAAATAAAGTACTATATTGCTAATTTAAGTGGGGCTGGCTTAAGTTGAGACCATTCATTATTCTTTAAAAGTTTGCATGCCCTTTGTACATTCGAGTCATTCTAACATTTGCTTTGTTCAAAGAATTAAAGTAATTCTAGAAGGATTTGTCTACATAGGGTATTGTTTGCAGTATCTATGGCTTCTGCAGTAACTTCTCAGTTGGACATTGTTACTTTTAATGGAAGTATCTTTGTCTGCTCTAATTATCTGGGGGAAAGGCTTTTTTTCCTTCCTGCTGTGTTTCCAACTCACTTTAACTTCTTTCACAAGCTTATTTGAATTAACTTCTCTACATAAAAGTACCCTAAAGCCACATCTGCCCACAGCACATGCTACTTGCTCATGGACTCATTCATCCTGGCTACTGCAATCCCAAACATCACCATTCAGTGCTGTGTTTTATCCCTGCATGAAATTTTCCGCCTCTTTCCCTTTGCTCACAAATTGATCCTCAGAAACATATAAATAGTCCTTGGTATACCAATGAATTTCCCATCCAAACCACATAGTCTTGAGTAATAATTGCAATATAGTCGAATTCTTTAAAACTTGCAACAGAGTAAAAATCCACTACATTCTGTGAGGTCAAAGCCAGATTTTACCCTTGGGAAATTGTCCCTGCGTAACTCCATTTCAAATGCTTGTGTTTTCCCTAGTCACTTGCTGTATGTTAGTAAGGGGGAAAACAGAGTTATATCCAGGCTCTGATACCTAATGAATATTGGAAAAATTTTTTTAAAAAACCATCAACTTAAAAAAAAAAAGCTATTTCCTGTGGCCAAGGCTGGTGTACATTCAACACAGGCTGCTGGGTCTGGCATGAAGGAGGGGATAGGGTGCATGGCAGTCGCTCCCAAGAGAGGGTGAGGTTAGATCCAGAGGTCTGAAATTTCTAGAGGGTGGTTTAAGCATCAGGTGAGGAACCACTTTAAAGCTTTCCCTGATCTCCAGCCATCCAGTAGAGCATTATTTAAAGGGGTGATAATAAAAAGGTACATCTAAACAAAAAAATTGTCTGGTAAAAACAGTAGCAATAGTACAGTAGATCTCAGGTACCATATCTATAACACAGGTCTCTTTTGCAGGGTGTACATACTCTACCACTCACGGATGCGAGCTAAAGAAGTGATGATGCACATGGGTATCTGGTCTGAAGCTGCAATACCAGAAATAAAACCAGCCAACAGCTTCACCGTGATCCAGAACAACAGAAAAGTCCAAAGAAATAGAGCAAAAGTATCAGAGCCATTTTTCCACCTGGTGACACCCTGCCACAAATGTTACGGCAAAAAGTGTATTTCTTGGGCTTTGTAACCAACAGCACTTGAAATGGTCCCACTGCACAACTGTTTCAAATCTCATTTCTGTTGCTTGTTTGTTTTTTGCACTTCTTCAAGCCTGTACAATAAAAGGAGGTTCAGCCTACTTAGCTTTCTCTTTCTGATATCCTAGGTGGCTTCTGCAGTGCAGTAAACTGTCCTTGAAATGGCATCATTTTTACTGAAACTTGGAAAAAGCATGAAATATTTTTAGCTGCTGTCTCATGAAGGATCCCAAGTTTTATTGCTTCACTTGCCTGCAGTGGGAATATGTTAATTCATGGCCCACTAATTGTTCAGAAACTCTCATACCGTTAAGTTTTCTTTTAGTTCATAACTATCCTTAAAAATCTCATGGCCAAATAAAAACAAGTTTTGACATATTTCTGTCAACAGGGTACTTCGCAGTGCATGAAAAAAACAGTATGGGCACTAGAGGGCAAAGTGAGATTATAGAGAAGTGTAAGAATTGTAGGTGAATGTACATGCATTTTGGCAAGACAGTGTTTCAGCTCCTTATGAGCATGCTGCTTATCAGTAAGCTGCTCTTGGGTTCACAGAAGGGAATTGAAAGAAAAATGAACTCTTCTTGAAAGCAAGAATAATATCCCAGAGGTGATGGATAGGAAGGAGCTCATGAATCAGCATTTGATTTCAGTTTTTGGCCAGCTGTGAAATAACAGAAGTCATTTGTACTGAGACAATGTCTAGAAGACTCATTTAAAGATGAGAGATGAGGACACTGGAACAGACACAGTTGCTCAACAAACAAAAAGGATAAAGAAAACAACAAACCAATATATCTTTGTTTTATCATTACTTTTTAAAGAAAGGTGCAGAGTCTTTAAAGTAAAGGGAGAGAGCCGAAGAGTCAGAAGATCCTCCCTCTTCTCCTTGCCATTGTAACATTGTTGAGCCACCTGTATTTTATCACCATCCTGTTACCAGGTCAGCTATATATTATGTCCCTGGCTAACTGAAACGCTCTGGTATTTCTTCCAGTTAGGACTTTTCTAGAAGTTAAGCAAATGTAGCAAAATATAGTTTTAACATACATTATTTTCAAATGGAAATTAATAAAGTAGTGAATGTGAGGTCACTATTTAACATAGTCAAAAATTTAACATAGATGAAACAAAATCTTTCCAAGATGGGACTCCTTGTAGGCCAAAAAGTTTCATAAATTTTCTCAGAAGACTCATGCACCAGTGCTGTGCAGCACAGGTCCCAGACACAGCTGCGGCTGCTCTCACAGCACCTTGCTTACATGTGCTGGGCTGCACTTTTTGGGAAACTGCACTAAAAGCCACCAGGCTTCATCTCTGCAATCTGTATTCTGGAGTGGATTTATGGGATTGGGGTCAAACGCCTTGTATCCCACATGAAACTTCAGAATAGCTACAGCAGAACTGAAGAATGCTTACACCAGACTTTACTCTGGGAAAAATTTTTACAAGTCACAGTTAACTACAGCTTTCCAAAGCAATTCTTCCATGGGTTTGGCCTGTTCTGTCAGCTCTGGCTTTACTTTACTTTTTAATTGGAAAGAAAAAAACAACAACAAACAACAAAAAAGGCTAGCCTAAACCAGAGAAAAAACCCAAAGCAAAACAGGACAAAAGCCTGTGGAAATAACTCTTCCAATAATCAGTCCAGTTTAGCCCATGTTGCTAGGAAGGACAGCTGTGAACGCCTTCAGAGCAGCCTTAGGGAAGCTACAGCGGTGGCTGTGGAGGAGCTAGCAGGTGATCAGCTCACATCAGGGTTTAGGGGTGTGGACTGGGGTGGGAATCAGGAACTGCTCATGGGGAGACGGCACCCACGACTGCTGCATCCTGCCAGTCCTCACCCCTTCCAACCCAGCCTGCCCCTTGTCAGAAGTGGCCCTAAACTGTTTCCCCACTCCCAGTTGTGGAGGAACCATGGGTCCTTCTAGGGAGCAACCAGGGCGGAGACCAAGAAATGAGGGTGACAAAGATACAGAATAAATCTTAAAGGAAAGTGTCAGTTCTCAGTTTTGACTGGCAAAATTAATTTACCCAGCTTTAGAAATTTAATGCAAAGCAAACATGGGTGAAAAAAGCAAGTAAGATTTTATTTGATACTTTCCAATAAGGTGACTGTGCTTTTTAATGTCAAAAGAAGTTCCTACTAATCCTCATATAGGCAAAGATGAGTTATGTATATCAGTGTTTCCCACACTTCGACTGACACCAAGAAAACCTGTTAAGGTGCAAAGGCTTTTTAAGTGCTGAGGGTTCCTAGAGGAGCAAACTCTGACAGGGAAAAAGCAAGGACAATGTTTCTTCTCAGCCTGCAGACTTGTCAGTGCCACAGCCAATTCTGCAAACTGGAGGGCAGATGCTGTGCTGCCATGGGGCCTCCCCATTGCAGCAACGCTCCGCCAAGTCCACCTTGCTTCCAAATGTGAATGTGTCCTGGATTAATCCCTTTTCTCTCTGTACAACATTAAAATTGTTGAACTGGCAGCCCCTCTGTTTTAAATTCGGGGAGGCTAAGGATGAAGCAATGGTAAGTGATAAGTAGATGAGCACAGAGAAATTCATGTCCTGCCTCAGTTCTCTCCACAAGAGGCTGCAAGGTTGATTCATTTTTGAAGACCAAGCTTCTGAGCCCAAGTGCTTGCAGTTAGGATCCTAAAACCACTATTACCTTCAGTAATGAAGAATTCAATCTTCTAAGCAAATAATATAATCTGCTTTTGAAAGTGTGCAAGTGAACAGTTCCCTCTACAAAATAACTGTTAAACCATGACAATCCATTTACAAAGTCAAAATCTACATCAGTTACCACCATGTCTACTCACTGTAACTCATTGTCAACTGTATTCCTCAAGTTTCTTATCTTGGTAGGCCAGAACCTACACAACTTCCTCTGGACTTCGTTGTAATGTGTGTTACAGTTCATTTTCCCAGAAAGAAAATATCTTGACTGACATATTTATATAAAACAGAAAGCTTTTCTTCCAGAAAAAAAAAGAAGCCTGTTTGACTTAAAGTATTTTTTAAAAAAGTTTCTCTCTCTTTAAGCAATTAATGTACTTTTGCTTTGAGTCTCTTTGAGTTCGAGGTGGACTAAGTTGTGGTCTCTACTTTTTGCGAAAAGCTCACATTGGCTGTAACAAATCTTTTCTTGTGATTATAATTTTTGTATAGTTAAAAATAAGCCCCTGCTGCTTGCAGAGAACTCACTTCCTCAGGACAAGTGGTTTGGGTTTGTTTGTGTATGGGGGGAAAAGCCTTTTTTTTTTTTTTTGGTAGTGGGGGAAGGGAGACCTTATGAGAGCGAAAAAAGCTCCCCTGGCTCTAAAAGCAAACCCCTGCCAGCCCAGGCTGG
Organism: Antrostomus carolinensis; assembly: GCF_000700745.2. NCBI lineage: Eukaryota > Metazoa > Chordata > Aves > Caprimulgiformes > Caprimulgidae > Antrostomus > Antrostomus carolinensis. The sequence continues at coordinate 27,061 of NW_010323885.1, read as the reverse complement.
GCCAATGAGCACTAGAGAAAAGCTTCTGTGAATCCATATTTGTGAGGGGAAGGACTGTCCTGAAAAGAAGAAGGTGTGGTACCTGGGAAGAGGTGACTGACAAAATAAAAGAGGACGATCAGCCTAAACAAATGATGGACAGACAGAGGAGAGCTTCGTTGCCAGAGGGAAGAGGAGGAGAGACAGAGCCACACACCCGGGTCACCTGATGGAGTAAGAGAAAACAAAGGAAGTCCCCTTTGCAGCCCATGGAGATCAACCTCAAAGCAAAACCCACGTGTAGGCCATGGAGGACCCACACTGGAGCAGAGAAGTTGAACCTGAGGGCAAGTGTGATGGAATTGTGACCCCAAGCCAGAGCGGGGAGTGGACCCCCAGAATGGAGGGAAAGTCTCATGCAGCCCATGGATGTCCCCATGCCACAGCCGGGAGCTGAGCCTGAAGAGGTCCATGACTCCATGGGGGAGTGACTCCATGGGAAGCTCATGTTGGAACATCTTGTTCCTGGACTTTCATGCCTGGAAGAGCAGCAGAGGTGAACTGACTGAAACCCCCATTCCCTGTCCCCTGTGCTGCTGGGGGGGAAGGTAGAGAAATTGGGAGCAAAGTGATTTGAGCCCGGGAAGAAGGGAGGGGTGGGGGAGGGTGTTGTAAGATGTGGTTGTTTTGTCTACTCAGGTGGTTTGCAATGAATTAAATTGATTTTTCTTCCTCAAATTGAGTCTGTTTTGCCCGTGACCATAACTGGTGAGTGAGCCATCCCTGTCCTCATCCTAATCTGTGCCCCCTTTGTTGTGACTCCAATCCCATCTCACTGGGTAGGGGGAGTGAATGCAGGACCACATGTTCCCACTGTGGGTCAAACCACCACAACAAGCATTAAATCACAGCTACTCCCATGTATTTAAAACAGATTTATGCTCAACTTGATTACTGGTCACTAGAAGTACTTTGAGATACTAAACCCTTCATTTTCTCTCTTTTTTTAAAAAAAAAAGAAAAAAAGGGCACATCTCCCTCTCCTTCCCAGTTCCCCATAGCAGGGTAACAGTCACTGTTTGTGCAAACCATTAAAGTCCTAGAAAATGTCAGAAACTATTATCACAACTTCTGTTATGAGTGACTTGGTAATGGCTAATACTTAAAAAAAGGGAATGTTTATTGCAGAAAGACAATGGTTTGCATTTTTATCCCTATGTTGAGAGCATAGTCAGTAGATTTTTTATTACCTCCGCTTGGGGATTGGGGTATTATCTCATAGTCTGTGAGATCAATGCTTGAAAATGACAAATGCCAAAAATCAACATACTCCCACAGAGTTGTAGGGCTAGTTGCGAGTACAAAGGTCAATCTAGAGGGCAGATGACCCACTCCCTCAAACACTCCCAGAAAGTGACAAGTAGAGAGGGCAAGGCTGTCATATCTACTCCAAGTGATATTGTGGGAGGTCTGGACAAGCTGCTTATTTGGCTTCCCTCACCCTTCCTCTTGTTCTGCTCCAGCTGCAGGGCAGTGTCAAAGAAACACTATCCATCTGCTTTTTCTGAAATACTCCTGCCTGCACTGGAGCTGAACTGTCTTGGAAGATGGCAAATGTACAAGATCACTCATAAATGGCCAAAGCTAAACAGACTATCTGGGATTTTCTTCCCTCCACAAGCATTTCCAAACTTAATCCTTTTTTCACCTGATGAAATTGTAAAGCTAAAACTCCTGTATCTGTTAGGTGGACCCTAGCGGCACGATGCTGGCTCACCCAGTACACCTTTCCTCATCCTAAAGCAGCCAAGAACTTTGGTGTTTGGTGTGACTTACTCTGTTAGATGACGCTAGCAGGTCAGCTCCAGTAAGGCAGGACCTGTTTAAAAGCCAGAGTCTCTGCTGATTTTACAACATTGCCAGGGTGTGAGAGGCATTAAGCTGGCATGGCTTCTGCTTCCTCTTTTGCCCAGTTTGAGAGGCTTGACAAAAACCTTGACACTTTCCCCCGCTACTTGCTTGCAGTGTGGAGACAACTTTGCTTCCTCCACTGCCTCTGCACAGCCTTCCTTTTCTCACTGGCAGCCTTGGTCACTGGACTTAAACACCAGCCAGTGCTGTGCAAATACTGTGCCTCTCAGTGAGAAATAAGGGAGACCTGTACTGCACCACATCAGCCCCACAGCCCCCAGACAGCCCAGTTTACTTCAACTGAAGGCAATAGTACTGGAGTGTGTTCTTCCAATTAAGATTAATTGGAAGCATGTGTTTAGGAGCTCTGGTTCACCAGTACTTAAACTAGTGTAATCCACTGGCCAAAACATGGGTTTGAATTCAGGTAGCCAAAAAATCTAATCATGGAGGAAAGGGGACATAAAGTTACCAGTTAGCAATACCGAAAATTAATTTTAAGACACCAGGTTTATTTTCTTAAACTATATCTTCATATTGCATTTATAGCAAGGATTTGGAAACGAAAGCTATGCATAAAAGGAGCAGATGTTTTATCCTAGGGATGTTTCCTATTTGAAGAGAATAAGATTCTTTCCATATCACATGAAACATTTCAGGGCTGCTGTTAGCTTTACCCATAAAGAACCCCCTTGCAACATCTCCAGACACAAGCACCGTGCCCAGACAGAGCATGTTTTTCCCACCTCATGACGCAGGGAAACCAAACACCATTACAATCTGTTTAGGTTTTGAAAAATCCAGGAGACTCGGGTTTAATACATGCTGAAGAGATGCCAGCAGTTACAGACAAGTAGGTTTTTGATGCCGGTTAAGCAGTTTCTAGATAGAAGTTTGTCTGAAAGAGAAGTAGCTGGAGTGGAGAAAAAAGTTTACTTTCCAAAAAAAAAAGCTAGATTTTTTTTCCAGGACTTATTCTAGTCTTCCCATACCCAGCTAATATGTATTATAATAGTGTCATTTAATATTTGCTTTCATCTGAAAGTCTTTGCAGTTTACAAAATCGTGAAATGTTTTAAGCATAAAAGCTTTTCTCCAAACTCCCTGTGCCTGGAAGTGTTGCCACTTCCATTTAGTCTAAAAGCTGTTACCTCTGGTTACCAATCTTCCTTTCTCATACATTTCAGCTGTCACACTACAAAAGCGCCACTGCAAGTCACACAACTAAAGACACCTCACATGTGTTTTCAACTGGAAGTTGTACACAGGAAAAAAAACTTTGGAGAAGGATTTTTCTTGTGAAAAACAGATCCTAACGGCTAGCAGCAGGTCTGATTGGCCAGATCTACTACAACCCACTGGCTCAGTTGTATTCTATTTGTCTCTCAAAGAGGAATTTGGATATCTGTATAATAGTGGATTTATGAGCCTTGTATCTTGGCTCCCCCACTGCAGCGCATTGCCACTCAAATGGGTGTATTTCCAATAACATTATAGTTCAGGTCAGCAGTACACCTTTGAAGCAAATTAATTTTCTAGTAATTGCCCCTTGCAATGCCTTGTTCCTAATCACAGAGCAGGCTTGGAGTGCACCAACATCACGCCTTTTGGAGGATAACATCACTCCTTTCACATACTGTCACACCAGGAGACTTTTTTTTCCAGTAAGCAATGGGCATCCAGTCCACAGGGCCAAACTGCTGTCAAAGGAAAGCCCTCAAAATGCTCCAGAGGTGGGCACCACCTCCTCAGCACCTAAAGGGCAGCTCTGGCTGTGCAGCGGGCTGCTGGCTGCCATGGCCGCCCAGCTGCCCCTCCTGCCAGGCTTGTCCCTCTGGGGTGGCCAGCACCATGGAAGGGAATCAGTATCCAGCTTGCAAGCAGATGCAGGTGCCCTTGTCATCTGTGGGAACTTTCACTTGGCAGCTGAAGGATTTTGCACATCACAAAGCTGGGCAAGCTTTAGTTGCTTTTAAGTATTTGCCTGGTGTTTGAAAAGAGCTGTTCTTCCTATTGCTGGATCTTGTTACAGCCGTGAGCTCAACTCTTGGCAGTATTAGTCACACCAGTTGTCCTCCCAGAGACACGAAGTGTGGGAGCTGTTTTGCAAGAGCTGTGGGCTGAGCCTTTCAATAGCCATCTTAAAAAACTGTTTAACCCTTTATTTAAATGCTGATTTAATATTTCCTCCTGAGAAAGAAATACATTCTTTAGCCTAGAAATATATGACGGTTCTTGAGCGGTAGAAATGAGCTGCTACCCCAGCAGGAAAGCCTGGCGTAACTGCTGATGCTTTGGCTAAGGTCCCGATGGGAGACAACCAGGAAAATCACCGTGTCCCACTGTGTTTGCCAGGAAGTCACCCACTTGACAGGCTGGCATTTCTCACCTCTCCAGGACACCACAGCGAGTCGAGATGGCCTTGCCAGGAGCTTAGTGCCACTTGCACTGCCACTTGCAGTAGGGATAAGACCCAGTAAGGCACATTTTATTCCCCAGACTTTTTGTATTTAGTCATAACATCCTATGCTCATTATGTCCTTGGTGACTTCTTCAGTCATAAAATCAAATTTTAAATCTCACTGTAGGATGGGATGTGCTTTCAAGGTGAGAGCCAGTGGTAAACCTTATTTATAGGCAGAAGGGAGTTTATAAACATGTTATGACATTCTTCTTCCTCCGATTTATGCTGAGATATCCCAGAAACTTTAGGGCAGAAGTAAACTAGGATGCACACCTACATTTCTTATGCCAGTAGGGCCCGTATTTCACAGGGGTATGAATAAATAGACATTTCTAGATAAGTGGAAAATTCTTCCTTCTATCTGAAGTAATTTAAAGTGCTCCTTTTATGCTTTGTTCCCAGCCTTCCTTATCATTTGATAGTGTTGTTAGCTTTGTTGTAGTGCTGAGTATTTAAACAGAAGAGAAAAACAAATCTTTAATTTTGCATTTCTTCTCTGCAGTAATCCTTCAAAATATTGCTCTGGGTTGAAAGACTAGGTAAGATTTACAGTCTAGCTTACTGGTATGATAGCAAGAAACCAATTCAGGTTAGGTTAGGCTAGATTAGGTTAGGTTAAGTTAGCATAAACTAGGTTAGGCTAGGCTGGGTGAGGAGCAGGGTAAATGGAGCGGAGATATTTGGGGTTAGAAACTCGTTTCTTGGGAAGTGCAGTGCTGTTCCTGCTTAGTGCTAAATACGGTGACGTCGTGGGGTGGAGGAAGAGGAAAGAGGAGGGGTGTTCTCCTAACAAACAGCTGTTGCAGATGGAGAGAGAAAAAAAGAGAAAGATCAGGAGCAGCAGCAGCCACCCGACCCCTGCAACAGGTAATATCTCTTGAGCGCAGGTGACCTAGACTACCGAAATGCAAAAAGGGAGGGGAAAAAAAGAGGGGTGGGATGTGTCTGTGAGAGAAAAGCACATGCTTTGTACTGGTTCTCAGCAGATTTCTTCTTCCTGAGCACTTGCAGCTTGTCACAGGGGAGGGAGGGGGAAGGAGTAGAAGTTCAGACCAGTATGACTTAAAAGGAAACCGTATCAGCAGAGGGGCTTTTCTAGCAGACCTTTCCTACAGAAAGAAAAAGAAAAAGAAAAAAAGGAACATTGAGCTCTGGTTTCAGCGCCAGGGTGCTTCCTCATGTGCGGCCAGCCAGTATGGGCGCATGGGAAGGCATCAGCGTGCAATAGCGCTGGAAGCAGGGAAGTGCTCAGTTCATGCAGGCCTGGGTGGGAACCCCCCTGAGAAGGATCTGAGTGTGGCCTTCATCCTGGCATCTCGCAAGGGACACTTGGCCGGGGCAAGGGCTGCCCCGAGCTGGGTGCCGCTGCTGTGCTACCTGTCACCTTAGCTCAAGGGGGACACGGTCCTGATCACGCTTCAGACACTGGGGGCATCTACCTCTGTACTTATATCAGGTGAGAGCTACCACAGAGGCAGAATGAAGACCTTCATGCTTAAAATAATAAAATGCAACAGTGGTATGTTTTTTCTGCCTGTGGAAATATGTCAGGCTTTGCAAGCTAAAACTGTATCACTGGTAAAATCTCTGCTGGTGAATAAAAGGGAAAAGAGGATGTTTGGGACCATGGTGCTATGTGTGCTAGTTCAAAGTGGTCTAAGGTTTCATCTAGTTTCCTAAGTTTGGTGCCCAGAGAGAAAGCAGATAAAGCTTTCCACTGATCAAGGTTGCTCCTAAATATGATAAATGCATTCCTAGCATTTCAATGTATTTGGTATAAAATCAGCCACAGTAAGCAATATGGAACTGAAAAGAGACAACAAGTCCAGCCTTCTGGGCCTCTCTATTGCAATATTCAAGTCTGTTTCTTTTTCCTGTCGTCAGTGCTGGCAGAGTACTGAAATGTTCAGTGCTCTCCCTGTGCCTTCAAATTTAAGCAACTTGAAAGTGTTAAAGCACATCACACTACAGGGAATAATGCAGCAGCCAAATCCATTTTACAAACCAGGTAGCACAGGGGCTGAGTGAGGTTTGTAAGGTCAGCCTGCAAGTCTGGGGCAGGATCAGGAACTGAAGAGCTACCTGGTGGATAGCTAGTCAGTGTTTTGTGTGCAAGGGTGCTGCAGAAGCAGGATCTGTGAGGTAAACATGGAATGATGCCTGCTGTGAACTGAGGGGAGCAGGAAATCTAATTAAAGCCTGTCTCTTCTCACAGTGATGAAGCTGATGGCTCAATTTTGTGTTGTGATACAAAACTGTTAGGTCAGTGAAATGGGCTATCATCAGTTTGTTTTGGGTTCTCTAAGTAAAGACATCAGCCTCTGGATGAGAAAGACCTCAGAGAACAGTTACATTTCAGTTTCCTTTGATTACACTTGAAATCACCTTTAATTCTCTGCAGATTTCTTCACTTCTGTCAAAGGTATCTGTTTGGTCATAGGTACCTTTTGTGCTGGAGTTAACATAGTAGGGTGAAACCCTATTTTGCAGTCAGGGCTGTTCCCTCACACAGTGGAGAGCATTGCCAAGTGAGGGAGCTGTGCTGCTCTCAGCTCGGGGGCCGCGATCAGTCCTCCAGGTAACACTGTCACACTGCCCACCAGCACTTCTCTACACTTCACTAGGAATATGGGGCCTACAAAATGCCAGCAGTGTGTATACACTTCAGTAGTTGCCAGTACATTTTAAAGAGGATGAGTTCTAACATGCAATGGCTGCCATATTGCCAAAACACCAGTGTGAAGCTGCTTTTACAATGTCCTCTTGGTTACATCCTGTTTAGCCAAGATTAAGCAGCTTAAGATTTGTAAAGACAACAATATCCTAGCCAGCCAATGGAGAAAGACTTTGGAAAATAAGCCCAAGTCACTGAAAGACAAATTCTGAGGATGAGATACAGGTGTAGCAAACTTCAGAAGAAGAGAGGAACCATATGCTCAGCTTCCATCCCATGCAAAGCCCAAAGGTCAATTATCAGACCAAAGAGACTGGTGGAAGTGCTGTCTGGAAAGCCTCAAGATTTTTATAACTGTTCCTGTAACGTTCATACCCATTACAGTAATTCCTATCCATCCAGTAATAAGGCTGTTTCTTAAATCAGAAAAATGTTCTTAATTTTTTGCCTTTTTGTAATGTACAGTGTCCTACCTTTTTTTCTTACTACAAGAGAGAACAGGGTATCATTCAGTAATAAAGCAATGGGATTTGGGGTCAATATTTGTAGAGCTCCCTGGACTTTAGTCCAATTGAGTTGTATCGTACTTTTCCTAAAAGGAGTATTTATGGGATACATTCCTTTGTCTGGGTCCCCATATGTCTTATTTTCACAGTATCAAAGGGCAGTGATGTCTCTCAGTAGGTAAATTATGACAACAAATCTTTCTGTACTTGTAGAAGTAATGATATGAAGAGCAGCCACCCTGCATAACTGGAAGAGAGGAAGAAAGGCGTTTTCTATGACCTCCCTAGGTTATACTTAGATTAAAAATTTAGATGATCACTTTATCTAGATCAATTTTCAGAAGTGTGTATTGTTATTTATGGTCTTGGTCCAATGCTGGGAACGAAGTATATGCATTTATCATATTTAGAAATGTACTGTGTTAATGTGCAGATACAAATGAAATAAAGTTTGATGGCAGAGACATAGCACATGAACACACTGGATCAAGGAGCAACTTAAATAGATGTAACTACTTACTGGGTCAAACACAGGAGATAAATTCTAGTACAAAATTAACAAATCCCTTTCCCCAAAAGGTAGGCAGTCCTTTACATAGCTGGAAGACAAGCAAGCATCTCTCTCCAGAGTAAGTCAGAAGGAAACAGATTTATGGGAAAGGGAAATTAAGTATCTCCAGAGTCAATGAAGTTTTGCAAAAAGTCAGATTGCCTATAGAAATTAGGTTAGAATAGCTACAAAAGTTAGTCTGCTTCAATGGAAGAAGATTCACTTTATTAAATGCAACTTGAAACACAGGCTGTGCAGAAAGACAAATACCCTAATTTAATGTTTATCTTGAAAACCTGTAGATGTTTAAAAAAGAAAAACACACGTATCCATCAGACTGCATCAAATAAAAGCAGATTGAAATGTGTCTTTCTCTTCCATGTCTCCACCTACATTTTTATAAATACTTACAACTATGCTGTCTGATGGAGGCACTGCAAATTATATGCATTGTACTTTAAGCTGTCTTGAGCGTGTGCTAGAGGCATGTCTTCTGGGAAGACGAGGATAAATCTTAACCAGATGCAGAAATCTGGAGGCCAATATCTGCAGGAGCCCAGGGCCCTCAGCAGGGCTGCAGGAGGTGTGACCCCAGCAGTTCCTCCAGCCTGGTAGGGAGAGCCAAGCCAAGGGGGCTCAGGCTTGAATCCAGCATTCTCCCATCAGGGAGAGTACTGTTCTGTGACTGCTGGCAGACACAGACAGTTTTCACTGATCCGTTTAAATTTCAGCAGTTTTCCTTTGATCTACTAACATGTCCAAAGAGGGTGCAATTTCTACAGGTCAAAAATCTTGAACATCATATAAACTCATACAGTTTGCTTTATCATTTCACCTCCACAGCTTTACCATGAACACGTACCTCTTTGCGTATGACTTGCTGCAGTTCTGTGGACATTCCTGGATATTTACAAATATGATCATCAGGTTCGTGTCATTTGGAAAAGGTAGGATTCCTTCTGTATTTTCCTTAAACATTTTAAGAGGTAGTGACACACAGAAACACCGAATTAGAGATAAAGTTAGGGTTCTGAATAGGTGTACTTCCAAAACCAGGGGCTGTAATTTCAACTAGAAAAAAACATTGGTTCTTCTGTTAAAAAGGATGAACAAATTACTGATACATACATTCTGCCTGTATCACATCAGGAATGAAGCTCTTGTTTTACTAATGAGCTTTACTATTCAGCAGCATGCTAGTAACATTTGACTTAGACACAGACCTAAATGTGACTAGGTCCAGTCATTATGGTGAATATTAATCTTATTGAAGCCACTTAGAAGGGAGTAACTTTGTGGTTATTGCACGTGACTCTCTATCTCGAAAAGCATTATATTTCTCTTTCTGTTGCCTGAGGTTAAGGCACAAAAATAGAAAACTAGTAACTGGAAATTTTAAATTTGTAATAGTGGACACTTGTAGGCACATAAACTACCGACTTTATGGTCTACTTGTTTTAGGAAGTGCCATGGGTACAGATACAGGCAGGAACTCAACATCTCCTCATGTTTAGACACTCCTCATACATTTCCTCAACATTTCCTCATATTTAGAAATATCCTAAAGCAATATCTCTAAACGAACACATCCTGCACAGTGTTTGCCAGTGCATCCAGTACAGGGGACCTCATTCTTTTCTCAGCTTCCTGCCTCTGTTTCAGAGCCACACACACAGAGTGCGCTGCCTCCTCCCCTACGTGAAGCTTTACTTCTGCTACCCAAAACTTTGGTACTGTGTGAACTTTATTCTTTGTAATCTCCAGTGGTGATAGCGCAAAAGTAAACACAGTAGTTGGTCCAGACTTTTACTATACATCCACCCTCTAATTTTCCTCTTCACTCTGTAGATTCATTGGCCGACACATTTTACTCCATAGGACTTGTAATGCGCCTTTGCCAGTTATTATCTGTATTGGAGATCCTACACATCCTCATTGGCATTGACAAAAGCTGTCTTCTCCCCAGGTTTTTGCAGGTAAGTCTATTTCTCCAGACCTTTCTTACACACTTCAGCCATGGCTGTCCCTTGGGACAAACCCAGGCTGGACTACCCTGAATGGTCCACCTGCACCCTTCCTCGGGGAGCTTGGTCTGCTAATGGTTCACTGACTGTAGGAATTGAGTCTTCAGAACTGGGCTGGGAATGAGCTCCTCTCTCAACTTTTTCTTTTTGAGTGAAACTGAATAGTAAGTGCTCCATGCCCAGCCCACAACAGCTGGGACCTGGAAGATGTCCAGAGGAGTGGCCACGTGCAGAACTGGGACAGCCTCTTTTTCTATTTCTATTACCTCCCCAGCCAACTTGTTTACAACCAGAAGACAACATTTCATAGCTCAAGTTTCAGCAGCTAATTCTTTTCCATGTCATTTCCTCACTGACAAGTGCGTATTTATTTTGTAGACAAGCACAAGACAAGATTCTGTGGGGTGTCAAAGGTATGGCAATGAGATCACGTCCACACTCCATGACCACCAGCACATCAAGCCTCCTGAAACAGGGTTTGCTGGTGGTCATGGATTGTGGAAGGAAAATAATTGAATAAGAAAGAGAAATTAAGGGATTAAAGAAGAATTAATGCTGGGAGGGGAAAGAAAGAATTACCATATTCTTGCTCTTATGGTCTCTTCCCTCTCAGACCTACACATGGGCAAATTGTAACAACATCCAGAGATTCTGATGTGCTTAAGGGGTTTATAGGGCATATATTCAGCTGTAGGCAGAAAAACAGCCAAAAGATCACATGCTAGAGCAGAAAACAAGATGATTCTCTGACATTTTCCTTACCACACTCTTGTTTTCTGTTGGGAGTTAATATCAGGTTTTGGTATTTTTCTTAATACGTTGGAAAAAGTAAAAATGTTGACTTGAGTTTACCTTCAAACCTTTCCAATCCTTAGTATTTGAATAATGATGAAACTGGCATTGCACTCAGCAGTCAGAACGTAGAAGAGTAAGAGTAGTTAGTTATGTTTTTAGTTTTCTGGGTAGCCCATTTTTGTCAAATGACATATTGCATGGGTGAAGATGTTCCTCTTTTTAAATCTCCATTAGAAATTGATTGATTAATACAATTCTCTGTTCTTTATGCAGCTCATTAAGTATGGCAGCAAATTTGTTAAAATGCAATCAACTGTTTTCCCCTGCCTAAATCTACATGCTTTTACACTAACCTAGGAAAAAAAAAACCAAACCTATTTAATGTATCCTCAAACATTTGTATTAACAAATCTCACATCATCTCTTGGAGAGAAGAGCAGCCTGCTAATGCTAACAGTCATAACAGCAAAGCTTGTCCTGGCAGAGTTTGCACATTCCCCAGCCCTGACATCAACCATTCCTTTCCTACCCAGCTCTGCAGAAGCAGAGGTCAGGGGAGTCTGCACAAACAGTGCTCTGTGTTGTCACAAAAGACACTAGATACAAAAGGATATTCTGAGCAAGAAAACTGTGACCATTCTTGGGCAGTGCAATTACTGTGGTGGTATCCAGGGCAGCATGGAAGAGGTGGGTCCGGGAATGATACAGCACTGTGACTCTAAACATTCGTCTCACAGCAAAGATAGCTTTGGATCTTTACTTGGTTCTTTCCCCAAGTGTTCTCTCACTGCAGCTGTATCCTGGCCTGCATCAAAAGCAGCATGGCCAACAGGTTGAGGGAGGTGATCCTGCCCCTCTGCTCCGTTCTGTTGAGACCCCACCTGGAGTCCTGTGTCCAGTTCTGGAGCCCCCAACACAAGAGAGACATGGACCTGTTAGAACGAGTCCAGAGGAGGGCCACAAAAATGATCAGAGGACTGGAGCACCTCTCCCATGAAGAAAGACTGAGAAACTTGGGGTTGTTCAGCCTGGAGAAGAGAAGGCTCTGGGGAGACCTTATTGTGGCCTTTCTATACTTAAAGGGGGCCTCTAAGAAAGATGGGGACAAACTTTTTAGCACTGCCTGTAGCAGTAGGACAAGGGGTAATGGTTTCCAACTAAATGAGAGTAGATTTAGACTAGATATAAGGAAGAAATTTTTTACAATTAGGATGGTGAAATACTGGAACACATTGTCCAGAGAGGTGGTAGAAGCTGCATACCTGGAAACATTCAAGATCGGGCTGGATAGGGCTCTGAGCAACCTGGTCTAGTTGAAGATATCCCTGCTCACTGCAGGGGTGTTGGACTAGATGACTTTTAAAGGTCCCTTCCAACCCAAACCATTCTATGGTTCTATGATTCTATGAAACACAACTCTCTTGCCTTGATGTTAGCTGTAGTCTCATGATGTCCAAGCAAGGTGTACAAGCTCTTTGGTGTAGACTCTACTTTCACTTGGGTTGCCCTGCTTTTGCTGTGAGAGTGCAGGTTAAGCAGTTGTGTGCCAACAGTACTCCCACATGCCTTGCCACACTTTCCTCCCTGCTTCTTAGGAAAGAAAAGTTATATTTTTCACAATGAGCTGAAGAAGGACAGTTAGAGATGCTTACCTTTCTGCAGCCTACTGGGCTACTGCACATTGTCAGACTACTGGTAAAGTTGCAAGAATTTGATAGTGGCTGCCCTGTTCTCTGTTCCCACTGACTGTTGACTCTATGCTTAAAACATATCCCTAGGTGCATCCCTCAGGCCATGCACACACATGTGAAGTTCATTTCAGTTGACCTCTAGGATGAGAGAACAGGTAGTAGCTCTGACAATGTCAGGGGAGCACCTGGGTGGAGGTAATGTCATCTTCAATAAACCAGGCTGTGAAAGCACCCCTATGGTGGTTGGGTTTTTTGGAGGCATTATAGCAGAGACAAGATTTAAGCAGAATTGAATGAAGATTTCTGCCTAATACCCAATTTATAGTGGTTTAGTAGCATTTACAAGGAACACTTTGAGATACACATTATAGATAGTGGACAAACAAACTCAGAAATGTTTTCTGGAAAAACTAATTCAGGATGACCTCATGAGGGACAAAGTCTCAGGCCATCAGGCACCTGAGAAAGGTTTGGTAGGCCAAGGTCAAGTCACACCATGAAAGACAAATGAGTCCTGTGTGATGATGCTCTGGAGGAAGGGAGGATAGGAAGGGTCACAAAGTTGGTGCAAAGGGATATCTCTCAGGACATTTGGAGTTTGAATGATTGAGAGGAGGACAGGAGAATGTGTCACATGTCATTGCAGTGGCCAAAACACAGGATAATTATATTTAGTAGTCTGGGCAGGGAGTAAAGGTTGATGGGACTGATGCATTAGCAAGGTAGAGAGTAGGAAAGATGTAAGAAAAGACTGGCATTTTTGTGAACAAAAAACCAGTTCTTCATCCTGTGCAAACAGGATTGGATTTACCAGACCAAAAGCAATGTACTACAGCTTTGTGATAAACACATTAAATTTTAACTTAATCTAAATATTTAGTAGCACTTTTCTTACTTTTTTAAAAATATTTTTTAAACATTCACTAAATTGAAGAGCTATGTAATGGTTTCAGGTACCATGTACAATACTGCACAGTCACAGTTATTAAAAAATCTAAGTGAATGTGCTGCCTTCTCCTGCCCTAACCTCAGCTAGTCTAATTTGCTCTGTTTCACTTACTTGCTGCAAATGCCCAGGCTGCCTTGTGGAAATTTATGCCGTTCTACAGAACTTGCTCTATCCTGTGAGAGACCAGTGATAAGAGACGAAGGAAATTCCAGTTTGATTTTAACACAAAGAACAAGAAGAAATGAAAAATGAAACCATTGTATTTATGCTTTGCGAGGTGTCCGCACATACTTCCTTTTTATTAACATGAAAACATAGGACTTCTAGTTTTGCTTTTTTTTTTTTTTTTTTTTTTTTTTTTTTTTTTTTTTTTAAGCAAGAGAGTAACAACAGAGAATACCATCGTTTCATTCATCCAAGGACAGATGATCCATAGAAGAAATGAGGTGTGGCTGAGGAGCAGCACATGCTTTTTATGTATGTGTGTATATGTGTGTATACAGACACGTATACATATACATACATTTGTGTGTATATCTATAGAGGTACATGATTCCAGACATCTGTGTGTATATTTATATATGCACACAGATGTGTGTATACAGGGGCACAATATCAACAGACATTAACTAGAATCTCCTGTTCAAGTAGCACCCTGCCTTGTCACTTGTTGAAAAGGCCCACAACCTCTGACTAAGCCATCCATCTACCTTTGATTTGTGTGAGTTACTTAAAGGTAAGAGTGCTCTGAAAGAAGAGAGTATCATGTCTTGAAGGGGAATAAAGGCAAGCAGGCAGGCAACCACCTGATTTACACAAAAAAGAGGTAGGATGCCACTGTCTGTCCTCATGAGGACATCAGTCTGACCTCAGTGCCAGGGAAGGGTATAGAGCAGATAATCTTGAGTGCCATCACATGGCACATATGCCAGCACACATCACATACAGGACAACCAGGAGATCAGGCCCAGTCAGCATGGGTTTATGAAAGGCAGGTCTTGCCTGACTAACCTGATCTCCTTCTATGACAGGGTGATGCGCTTAGAGGATGAGGGAAAGGCTGTGGATGTGGTGTACTTAGCCTTTGACACCCTTTCCCACAGCATTCTCCTGCAGAAACTGGCTGCTCGTGGCTTGGATGGGCATACTCTACTAGGTGGAAAACTGGTTGGCTGGTGCTGTGGTGAATGGAGTTAAATCCAGTTGGGGGCCAGTCACAAGTGGTGTTCCCCAGGTCTCAGTACTGGGGCCAGTTCTGTTTAACATCTTTATCAACGATCTGGACGAGGGGAGCAAGTACACCCTCATTAAGTTTCAGAGGACACCAAGCTGGGAGGGAGTGTTGATCTGCTTAAGGGTCAGAACAGACAGAGGGATCTGGACAGGCTGGATTGATGGGCTAAGGCCAACTCTATGAGGTTCAAGGCTATAAGTGATGTGTCCTGGGCTTGAGTCACAAGAACTCCATACAACGGTACAGGCTTGGGGAAGGGTGTCTGTAAAGCTGCCTGGTGGAAAAGGACCTGGGGATGGTGGTCGACAGATGGCAGTGTACCCAGATGTGACCAGGTGGCCAAGAAATCCAGTAGCATCCTGGCTTGTATCAGAGATAGTGTGGCCAGCAGGACTAGGGAAGTGATCATCCCCCTGTACTCGGTGCTGATGAGGTCATACTTTGAATATTGTGTTCAGTTTTGGGTCCCTCACTGCAAGAAAGACACTGAGGTGCTCGATTGTGTCCAAAGCACAGCGATGAAGCTGGTGAAGGGTCGAGAGCATAAGTCTTATGAGGAGCATCTGAGGGAACCTGGGTTGCTTAGCCTGGAGAAAAGGAGGCTGAGGGACTTTATCCCTCTCTACAACTACCTGCAAGGAGGTTGTAGAGAGGTGGGTGCCGGTCTCTTCTCCCAAGTAACAAGTGATAGGATGAGAGGAAACAGCCTCATTTTGCACCAGAGAAGGTTTAGATTGAATATTAGGAAAAATTTATTCACCCAAAGGATTGTCAAGCATTGGAACAGGCTGCCCAGGGAAGTGGTTGAGTGACCACCCCTGGAGGTATTTAAAAGATGGGTAGATGTGGCCCTTAGGGACATGGTTTAGTGGTGGACTTGGCAGTGTTAGGTTAACAGTTGGACTTGATGATCTTAGGGGTCTTTTCCAACCAAAGTGATTTTATTATTCTATTATCACAGTTGCCCTGAACAGGCAGGCCTGTGTCCTGCCCTGCAGATGTGCAACGCCACAGACCATTTTCAGTTTTGGCCTCTGATGGCTGCTTTGTCCATCCCCTTGTTTGCTGCCTGAGACTGCACGCTAACAGGAACGGAAGACTTACAGGAGACCTCCTTTTTGTCTGGTCCAGTTCCCTGTTCTTGCAGGTGCTTAACATACTTTGCACAGTCTGATTGCTGACTTCCATCATCTGCAACTACTGAGGCTGAGTGCCTCCACTGCTCCCCTTCACAAACATGAATCCTTTGATGGAGGAAATCTGATGAGCCCCAGCAGGGTGATATTTGCTGCCTCTTGAGCATCTGCTTGTGCCCTGGAGAAAGAAGGCAATCCACAGCCTCTTCCACTCCCAGATGATGAGGCTGAATTGTGGGTCTCCATAGCCACTGTGTCGTGTTGGCCAGTACTCATCCTTTTGAAATTGGGGATGATAAGTACCTGTCTACTGCTTATCCTTTTATTTCACTGAAATGGGACCAGCTCCTGGTGACTTGACCCATGCTGTTTTCTAGCACTTTTCCACTCAGCCACCTCTTGAAGAGCAAGAGACCATTTGGAAAATCTGCCAGCTCTCACATCTAAAAACATACCCACCTTTTCATTATCGTGATAAAGCTGTGGTCCCTAGGTGACACAATTCCCTGCAATCTCTCTGATATTAACAATATTGGAGAACTCTCTCTACCTTCGAGTCTGGTTTTAGGTTCAGTAACAAAATGGCCACACTACCAATGATGCACTCCTTCACCAAAATTATTTTAACTCAGGTTCTATTGTATTTAGTCTTCTCAGCACACAATCTTGTTCAATGCTCGCACTGCTTTTACCATTGTTTTGATTTCCCTCTTGTGATGGTTGTCCCACCATGCTTCTCCTATCTCTCTTGTATCTGGTTTCAGATCCTGCATCATTACTTCCAGTTTCCCCATTTTCAGCATCAGTGTACACACACAGGACTTATTAATTCTCACTCTCTGTTTCCTGGCCCTTCTATACAGAAGTCTGTCAGCATCTGACCTTCTTAGAAATCACTTCCTCAGTTAGGGACCAATGGGATCAGCAGCACAAGATGACAGTTAAGGCAGTCTGAGAGGCAGCAAACCCATTTTTATTTGTTGTGGCTCCTCAGTGCTTTTCAAGATGAGGAACCAGATCCCTAGGGGACGGACATGTTCTCTTTCTGTAAGGAAAATTGCTCTCACGTAATTTTGCTGAATAGTGAAGTGATGGCTGCTTTATCTGACACATGTGGCTTGCCAAAATAGTCCATAGCCAAAACATTCCACACAGGAACCAGTAAACATTAGGTAGCAAAACTACCACTCAAACTCACTGAGAGGACAAGTTCTTGTTTTGTTTAAGGTGGGAGTGAGGGCAAGGGGGAAGACCTGTGAAGAAGAATGACTGCGCTTATAAAAACCACCTTGTTAGTCTACATTCATTTAACCCATAAAATCATGAAACCTAAGGTACCTTTGGAAGAGATGGCAGTGGGTATTAAAAAACCCAATGAAGATACAGTGGTTCATACCAACTAACTAGATGAATGTATTCTTCAACACTTTCAAATAGTGTAAATCAGAGTGAACTGGTACCATTCTTGGAGAGTTGCACAAGCAACTGTTGGCAGTACGGAATACTACAGATATATTTATTTTACAGGGCAGGGCATGGGTACTGACAGGAAACTTGTCCAAGAAAGCTGCAAAAAGACACACTTGTTTTTAATTTCTTGAGCTTTAATATTGCAAAAGTATTTTTTTTAAGTGGAGACACTGCCTGTTTCATCCACTTTTATATTTTTTAATTTGTAAAGGCATACCTTGTTGGTCAGATAAGTTTCAACCACTAGAAAAATGTTATGACATAAATATTATGGCAATAATTCACATAAATGACAGTATTAAATGCACTTCTCTTAGGTAGGAATAAGAAAAAAAGAAAAATAAGGAATTCTACTTCCCCTCCTCCTTTCTACAAATCTTATGTGAGATCCCTCAGGATGCAGATCTCCAAGCTACGGAAAGCAGAATGGGGACTGAGACTGGCTTTGTCTGTCATACTACCCACTGTCCTGGTTTTGCTCGGCGAGAGTTAATTTCCTTCTTAGTAGTTAGAATAGCTGTGTTTTAGTTTCAGTGTAGGATTTGTTATGAGAAGAATGTTGATAAAATACTGATGTCATTAGTTGCTGCTGGAGCTCAAGGCCACCGTGTTTGGTTGGTTCACAGCTGCATTAGGACTGGGAGGGAGAAGCGCAATGACTAGCAAAACCCCAAAGTGGCATCTGGTTGTTCCAATGAGATATTCCATATCATATCACATTATGTCAGTATATTAACCAGGGCTGACTGGAAAACAGGGATATTCTCTCGGGGCTCGCTTGGGCTCGCTCTTCTGGGATTGCGGTTTCAATTGCAGTCTCTGCTCTGGGATCACTGGCTGGCACAGGCTGGGCACTGGTCGGTGGGTGGTGAGCAATTGCACTATGTATCACTCATTTGTAAATTCTGTTATCATTGTTATCATTATAATTTTATTTTAATTAGTACATAGCTTTTATCTCAACTGTGAGACTCCTTGCCCTTTCATTTCCAATTCTCTCCCCTAGTCCCTGGAGCGTGGGGAGAGTCAGAGAGCAGGCTGTGCTTGGCTGCAAACCAAAAGGGTGAAACCACCACACCCCATGCAGCCTACAAGCAAGGAAGCTTATCCCCGCAGGCCCTCCAGGCACCAAGGTGCATTGGGGAAGCCCATGCTCCCACAGCCTCAGTCAGCTCATCCATGGGTTTCCTGGGCTGCAAACCCAAGTCATCCTCGTTGGCAAGCAAATCTCCACCCTTACCCTAGTAGGTGTACAATGCTGCTGCCGACAGTTTCCAGTTCCCTGAGCTGGAGGCCAATGAGGTCTTGAACAAAAGCAGGCCAAGAAGCAAAACATTTACTGGTGCATTTGTGTAAAGCAAACTGGATTCACCTCTGGCCTCCTATTTTGCCAAAATGGCATGGAAATGAGAGCTACAGAAGATGCTACCTGAATTCACAATTCTTTTTTTCTTTTCAGATCACGGAGAGAATAATTGTTTTATTTGTCGTGATCAACAGTCAGGAAGAAGTTCAAGGGAAATATGTCGTGTGTGTTTTATTTTTCCTTTGGAATTTATTAGATGTGGTCAGGTAAGGAGTCAATGGCCAAACCACCAGGGGAAAATGGGTCATTCTTGCGAGCAGAACTGTGCTGCAGGCCCATTTCATTATTTTGAAATTAGTAGAAAAGCATATTATCCATTTTAAATAAAAGCTTGGACCTTATAAGCTACTTACTGGGTTTTACAGAAATCTGCATAGTTGAGAGGCAGAGTGACTTACAAAAGTAAATCATTGTATTAACATTTGTTGTTCAAAGGCTTTGACCTTTTAACAAAAATTTTGAAGAGAATCACAACTCCCTCCTGGGGAACAGTAATTTCCAAAACTGATTTATAACCCTCTTGCTTTCATTTGTTATTATTATTTTTAACATCTTACTTTGATCCAAGATTGACAGCGCAGTATAAGGCAGCACCAGCAGAACTTCTTACTAAGACAGAAAAACTATTCTGGGTTAATTGCACTGTGCTTTCCAAAAAGCCAAGAGCTCCTGCTTGAGAATGTTGGTGTAGTAGGGCATGTATCACACCACAGAGACAATGTGCATGAGGCAAAATGGATAGGAGTGCAATTCAGGATTTTTATCTTTAAAAATTTTTATGGTGGAAGGTTAGCAGTACCTCCCTGTGGTAAAAGTATAATGGTGATAATTCCACTTTACTGACTTTTGCATCAATATCTGAACTCAGTAACATTTGTCAAATGTAACGCAAGCCTCTATGGATCTCAGTTTATAGACTTACAGCAGGGAAGACAGATGGAATTAAGAAACATTCTGACAAGACATAAGCCTCACAGCAACCTTTGTATGGGAATAAAATTTTAAAATATTTTTTCTTTCTGTTAAAATAGCTTTTTGCTATTTAAAATACATTGCTTTGGGGATTTATTGGGAAATATGGATTTAAGCAGCAAAGGAAATGTATGTTTTTAAAAGAGATCAGAAAAAGGAAAGTGTCAGGTAGGACTGATAAGGAAAATTTTAAGTCAGCTTCAGAGTATTTGTACTATATGTGTTAATAAACTACTACTTGTATTAATTACTGGGATCATTGCTCCATCCCAGTCCTTTTGGAAGTTTGTAAAGCCAAAATAGTAGAACCTAATGTCAAATGAAAGGATTCTATGCAGCTGGAGAGAGGCCAAAAAATGCAAACAATATTGGCCACAAAGTCCTGTCAGTGCATAATAGTCCTATCAATGCATCATTATTTTCTGTCGTTGCTAAAGAACACAGTCCAACATCATAGCAGTAACAGTGGCCATTTAACAGGATGACACCATGGTCTGTAGCAGCAAATGACCAATTCAAGTAATAACGCATAGTACAATTCATACAGATTTAGAATTCTGATTTATTTTATAGCATCTGTGCTATGTTCTAGCATCTCAAAGAAGTGGTCATATCTAAAAGTGTACGGGAATCTATCTCATCCCTTAGCCAACTAGTCCTGAAGACAAATTCTTCCACAGAGTTCTTCAGGGATATAAATACCCTGTGCATTACAACTAATGATATACTGAGAGCAAATTCTGCAAGGTTTTCTATATCTGATCTTTGCTGCTTATACCATAAATAGCAGTTATATTTTTGCACTGGGTTGAGATTATGCCTTAAAATCACTGATACTAAAAAATGGAGAAAATCCTGAGGTTGCAGAGGGCAAACTTAAGAGAAGATGGTACATTTATAGCCTTGCAAACTCTAGTTCTACAGTCCAGGAATCATGCTAAATTAGTCAA
>NW_010323885.1:0-6349 GCF_000700745.2 Antrostomus carolinensis | reverse complement strand
TGGTTCCCTCTGTCAGAAACGGTCCTGCCCAACAGTGGCTTAAAAATCCTTATTTTCATATCTCTAGGAAGACCACAGGGCAAAAAGCCTTTCAGCTGACCAAAAATGTGATCAGACCTGTTTCTCCAGTGTTTGGAAAGCTGTTGTACTACTTTTAGTACCTGAAGGGCCTACAAGGAAGCTGGGGAGGGACTTTTGACAAGGGCAGGTAGTGACAGAACAAGGGGAAATGGCTTTAAGCTGGAAGAGGGGAGGTTTAGATTAGATCTGAGGAAGAAATTCTTCACTGTGAGGGTGGTGAGACACTGGCACAGGTTGCCCAGAGAAGCTGTGGCTGCCCCCTCCCTGGAAGTGTTCAAGGCCAGGCTGGATGAGGCTTTGAGCAGCCTGGTCTAGTGGAAGGTGTCCCTGCTGATGGCAGGGGGGTTGGAACTGGATGATCTTTAAGGTCCCTTCCAACCCAAACCATTCTATGATTCTAGATCAGAATAGCTAGGATTAGCTTACCTGTGGAGACTGAAGTCCTGAGCATTCTGGTCTCCCTGTGAGCAACAGTAACAGTTACAGTAAAAATAAAACTCTCCAATACATTGGAGCACAACTGAACAACATTGGGGCAGATGTACTACAAAGGATTAAGTATCTGCTATCACTTTGCTGTTTAGTCTCCTTCAGCAGTGGTTTATCTAGTTCAGTCATAAATCATCATTTTCTCAGTCCCAAGCAAGAGTCATTTTCTGCCTGCCCCTCTCAGTTGTCACATCCCTAACTGAAATCCATTTTCTGATGGACCAATACAAAATCATGCTGGTTGCTGATGCAGCCTTTGGGCTGGAGGGCTGTATTGTTGTTTGCCTGCTCTAGGATAGCACCACAGAATCCTTATGAAACAATGAACCATCTGCTTTCAGGCATCACTAGAGCTTGAACAAAACTGTTGCAATATTGCTCTGAATTTTCTCAGGCAGGCAGTTCTAAGCTATTCTGCAATTCCCTTGGGTTTTTCAGTAATATATCTTTATTTTAAGGACATGATCATTCCGTCTGAGCTCATCTGCTGTTCCTTTTGCTGTAGGTACACTTACAACATGTTAGCAAGGACAGGAATATATTACCTACCACTGACATGGCTCAACTTCTCACTGTGCATCCCGCTCTATCCCCTTTCAGTTCTGGCTAAAGGTAAGGAGATGGGAAAGGTACCCATGACTTGATTCCTTAATCTTCTCCAATAAAATGTGATCCGCTCCATTGTCATTTGTGTTTAAGATACTTCTTTTTGTGTTGCCAAAGTAGTCGTAGGTGTTTATGTACTCTCATATTAATGTGTGTGTCAGCCATTTTTCCCCTTTCTGTACTTTTCCCTTAATAGGGGTTCTCTGGGGATTGTGTGACTGGTTTGTTTTGTTTTGTTTAACAGTATGGGGAAAATGTTAGTTCTTTTGGGTAAAGCAGGAAAATGCCCCCACAAAAAATGTATGGATTCCCCCATTCCACATTGGCCGCATTAGACAGCAAGTCCCAAAGCTGCCTTCTCCCCGGCTGAGGCTGACCTTACATAGCAGCTTATCATACTTACACCAGGAAATGTGCCCACTGAGATTATACGGAAAGCAGTGCAACTACAGGAGTTTCTGAATAGGAAATACTTCCTAATTCTAGCATTAAGAGCAATTGGCACCTCAGACCTACAAAACTGAACTGAAGGAGAAAACAACATATGCACATGAATACGAATGACATGTTAAATTCAGCATGTAATATAGCTGTCTGTGCCTAAAGGCAACTGACTTTTATATGGAGCTTTTTGATCATCTTCCACCTCCTTTTTACTAAAGATTTACCATGTTATTTTACAGCATTTGCAATTTGTGTATCACTGCCTTATTTTGAATCCTTTGGCACATACTCCATCAAGATACCATTTCCTTTTGCCTTCTCAATCTACTTCCCCTATGTTCTGAAAATGTACCTGCTAGTGCTCTTCACAGGTGAGTAGCTCATCTTCCAGAAAGCTGGGTCTCAACACAACTAGGATGCCTATAGTAACAAAAAAATCAAATCAGTATAGCTCTCTTCACAAACTGTAACTCTCTCTGCCACATCTCCTGCAGACCACTGCAGGGAAGTTTTCACCAGCTTTTTTATTCCTGATGTCTTTCAAACACAAATAATTGAATTTGGAAGAGACACTGTGTGTGTGTGAGGCATAAAAATACAAAACAAAAATCTAAAAATTGCTTCAATGATCCTTGCTCCTTTTTTTTTTTTTTTTTAAATAAATTCCTGTTTGATCGCAGTCTCATTCTGTGCAACCCCTCCTCACTCATTCCTCCTACCTGGTATGAGGAGTAGTATCTAAATTCAGACTTTCACAGCTTGATCATCCAAAGGGGTGAAAAAAGAGCTGACCCCAAAACCTGCATGTAAATAGACCCCTTCTCCTTCTCAACAAAATACTTTTGAAAATTTGAACTGAATTTGGCTTCATAGCCAACTCTTTGTTCTGTCATTGGCTTTAACACTAATTTGAAGGATCTCATCTTTGTGACACACTGTTCTGCTCCTAAGTTTATGGAAGGAACCATGCAAGGTTGCTAGATAAGGCTCATGCTGTTTCTTCTAAATGAATTGAAGACACTTTGGACTCTACTCCCTTGCTCTTACACCACTTTGTGTTTTGATTCAGGTATGTGCTTTATCATCCAGAACCTCTTCTCTGAAAGGAAAGCACACCTAGGGACAGGCAACATAAAAAAAAAAAGAAGCTAAATCGATATTTTGTTTGGAAATAAGAAATATATTCCCAGTGAGCTGCTGCATATCATAGCTTAAAAATAATTTTTCAATGCAAAAGTCCTGTGTGCACATACATTATCTGACTGTTTAATTTTCAGAAAAAGCAGGTTTCTTTAATGCACCTCAAAAATGGAGTAGCTCAAAATAAGTAGTTACTTTTGAAAGTTTTGACTTCAAATGGTGGTATTTTTAAAAATGAATGTATTTCTTCTAGCATATATCAAGAGAACTCTGAAAAAAAATGAAGAGAAAAAATTGTGAATTGAACTCACAATCACATTAACAACACAAAATATGGTGTTAATTCTTGCCTCATTAGCACCAGATATTCTGTAATGACAATACCATTTAACTGATAAGATAATTTTATATTAAGGTGACATGTATGTGCCTCATATATATAAATGCTAAATTGGGTAGAACAGGAATCTTGCAAGGAGCAGAAGCTGGAAACTTTGCAACCTATGAGATTCACATGCTGATTAGCCCCAGACTTGCACAAAGGATCCCTCACATTCTGGCCCAACCTTCATTTCTCCAAACAAGATTCTAGAAAATGCAGCTGAACCACAAAGGCAAGTGATCAGGTACTCATCTACTATATATTCAAGGGGATATTTAAGGGCCAGAAGTAAAAACTCATAATCGTGTGTCTGGCAGACATGAAGCATCTTTCCTCATAGTGACCTTCTTCCATGCTGAACAGCAGACAGATATGCAAAAGAAGCGTGGTACAGTCAGGCCAAATATATGTTATTCTTTAAAGGGAAGTGAATGACTACCAAAAGCCATGTGCAAAATTCTCCTCGTACTTCTGTAGGATTATCTGTGAGAATGCAGCTAGACCACGGTCTCTGCAAAGATTGGGAGTGAAGAATACAGACAGCAACCCAGGGACTGTACAGGCAAAAATGGACAAATGCCTGCTTAGAGGCTGGCAGGGGCTTTTCTGATGCTTCATCAATATTTATTATCACCTATATCTGAATTCTAGCAGGTGAGGGAGAAAAGTGAGGCAATTTTTTGAGCTTGACTGAAAAATGAGGGAAGGGACGAAAGATAATAATTAGAGAGAATAGAATATTTAAAATCACAATGTGATTTTAAATCACATTCTGAAAATTTAAATCACAATCACCATTTAAATCACAATCTGAAAACACTTTTGCCTGTATGACTTTCTAAACCATGCAGTCTGAGAGGGTCTATAAGGCAAGAGTGAAACTGGTCTTGATGAACTTACTTGTTATGGAAGGTCACCTACTATCATTTTAAAAAATTTAATATATGTGGCAGACAGTGCTTGCAGACTATTGTTACCAGTGGAGTATTTGCAAACCATAAGCAACAAGATCATGCATGCAACAGAATAGGGTCAATCCTGTTTTGGTTTTTTTTTTTGTTTTGTTTTCTGAAAGCACTGCAAACAGAATTTGAAACTTTAATTAGAGAAACAGAAGTATTCCACTTTGGACTTCTGTCTGACTCAAACTGATTCAAGTGTGGAAAAAAATGAAAAAAATGCAGAGAGCAGCTGAATAGGATGACAGCTTTGAACAAGAGAGCAAAAATAAGAACACTTCACATCAAACCACTATGTAACATGCTAAAGGTGAAACATGGATGTTTTTCCCCTTGGAAATTCAATCTAATGTGTTTGTCATCAAACTGCTTGGAGTTAACACACCTTGTAGGATGAAATCTGACATATGATATTGTAATAGGTCTAGGCAAGGCTTTGGCAGTGGGAAACCTGCAGGGATGGCCTCTGTGAGATGAAGCCAGAGGCTTCCCTCATGGCAGACACAGCTGGTTCTTGCCAGCTCCAAAACAGAGCCACTGTGGGATGCTGCTGAGCCAAACAGCAAAGCTGATTGCACCTCTGTGAAAACATATTCCAGAAAAGGTAAAAAAAGGTATGCAGCAGCTGTGAGAGAAGAACAAGAAAAATGTGAGAGAAACAGCTCTGCACACCAAGGTCAGTGGGGAAGGAGAGGAGGAAGTGCTCCAGGTACTGCAGCAGGCTTCCCTGCAGACCACAGAGAAGGCCATGCTGGAGCAGGTTGTTCCTCTGCAGCCCATGGAAGACCACACCAGAGAAGATATCCAGCCTGTGGAGAACTCCATGCTGCAGCAGCAGGTGGATGTGTCCTGAAGGAAGCTGCAGCCCACAGAGAGCCCACACACGAGCAAGTTCCTAGCAGGAACCGAGGCCCATGCGGGACCCACACTGGAGCAGCCTTTTCTAGATGGACTGAAATGGAAAAGACCCATGTTAGAGCAGTTATTGAAGAGCTGCAACCTGTGAAAAGGAACCATGTTGGAGTAGTTCATGAGGGCCTGTATCCCATGGGAGGGAGCCCATGCTAGAGCAGGGAAACAGTGTGAAAATGAACAAGCAGCAGAGATGAACTGACTGCAACACCTATCCCCTACCCACCCTTCACCACCTGGGAAGGGAGGACGTAGAAGCGTCAGGAATGAAAGAGTGAAGTTGAGCCTCAGAAGAAGGGAATGGTGAGGGGAAGGTGTTTTTAGGTTTGTTTTTGTTTCTTACCATCCTACTGTATTTTTAATTGGCAATAAATCACTCTTCCCCAAGTCAAGTCTGTTTTCATAACAATAAATGGTAAATGATGTGCCTGTCTTTATCTTGCCTTACCTTAGTTTCTGGAAAAGCTCAGGATTGGGCAGGCAAAAAAGTGCATAAAAAGTTGCCCAAGTCTTTCCACCTGTGGGAACTTAAATCTTTGTTCAAAACTCGAGAATTGAGTCTTGAGATCCCAGCTTATCTGTATCTCCACTGGTATAGCCCAATAGGAATGGAACTATAGACTGAAACTACAATGAGGACCCAACAGCCAACTTACCTGCCTTTCAGAGGGTTTTACTTAAAACTAGCTGTAATTTAGTCCTGTGGGGTGAACATACAGAGTTGTAGAGTACACTGGCGTATTTAGAATGGAATAGTTCCAGTTGGAAGGCACCTACAATGATCATCTAGTCCAACTGCCTGACCAATTGAGGGCTGACTAAGCGAAAGCATGCTGTTAAGGACACTGTCCAAATGCCTCTTAAACGCTGACAGCCATGGGGCACCAACCACCTCTCTAGGGAGCCTGTTACAGTGTTTCACCGCTCTCAAAGAAATGTTTCTTAATGGCAACTCTGAACCTCACCCAATGCAGCTTTGAGCCATTCCCACACGTCCTATTGCTAGATCTCAGAGAGAAGAGATCAGCACCGCCCTCTCCACTTCCTCAGGAAACTGTAGAGAGCAAAGGGGTCGCCCCTCGCCCTCCTCTTCTCCAAACTAAACAAATCCAGAGTCCTCAGGTGCTTCTCACAAGACTTGCCTATCAGCCCCTTCACTGGCTCTGTTACCCTCCTCTGGATGCATTCAAGTACCTTAAAATCCTAACATTGCATGGCCCAGAACTGCACACAGCACTCAAGGTGAGGCTGCACCAATGCTGAATACAGTGGGATAATCACCGCTTTTCACCAGCTGATTACATGGAATCATAGAATGTTGTGAGTTGGACGGGAC